>NW_010263229.1:0-263 GCF_000690775.1 Eurypyga helias
GGAAAATATACACAGGGTTTTATTGTGCGGGGGAAGGGGGCGCGGCGTCACGGAACAACGGGAAACCCACAGCGAAATCCCATCGAGGAGCGAGCCCCGAGGGATGGCGTGATGAACAAAAACCCCCAAACAATCAAAGACTCCAGGAAACGGCGACTCGTACCCGCTCGGGCGGCGGGGCAGGGCCAGCACGCTGGGATTGGTTGGGAATAACCCAAAATCCTCCGGGATGGGGTCTGCGAGCCGGCCGGGCCTGCGGCGGG
>NW_010263229.1:307-1489 GCF_000690775.1 Eurypyga helias
TCAAGCGATGAAATCCAGGGGTCTGTTGAATCCTCCTTTTCTGTTCATGTACTGCCTACGGCCGGAGAAAAGGGGGTGACCCCGGGGACTCACCCCCTTCCCGGGGCTCCCATGCTCCATAAAAACCCCCAAAGGAGGCCTGTAACGGCGCTCGGCGGCCACAGGGAACCCAATTCCCCATGGATTTGCACAAAGGGGGGTGGGAATACTCCCACCACGGAGGCATCTCTCAAGCTGGACCGCTGGAGGATCCTGGCGCTTGCCAGGTCTGGCTAAAACCGGAGCTGAGGCCTGGCAGCGCGGCCAGGCTGTCCGCCCGGGTTTCCCTCGAAAAAGAGAGCAGAATTAACAAATTGAGTGCGTTTGGGGGTTTTTCTGTAAGGAACAGGCAAGCAGCGCCACTCAGGCTCGCTGCTCCCACACGGCACCTCCTGCTCTTTCCATCTCTCCGCTTTCACCGTTTCCAGAAGGAACCAGCGGCCTCTTACCTCCGTTTGACAGTAAAAAACACAAACTTGGCCTTTTTCCCAAAGGCCCCAGAAGCCAGAGAGACGTCGGCTTCAACGTCCGGCCACAGAGTTTCCTCCCTGCAGCGTTATCTCGTCACGGAACTGAAAAACCAGGCTGGGCACAAACCTGTACTTCCTCTTCTGGGACACGTTGATGGCGTACGCGTTGGCGGCACCGTCCACCTTCTTCCCCTGAAAGGCATTAAATTAAAAAATAAGTCTCAAAATTCAGCGTATTTCCCCAAAAAGGGCACGGCGGTGCCGAGCCCGGCAGAGGGAGGTCACTCACTTTCGTTGTGTCGAAGGAGGCGAAGCCCATCATTTTCATCATCTCGATTTCCTCTTCCGTCTTGCCCTGCAAATCTTCCTCTGCCGAGGCCACAAAACGAGAGTTTGATCAACGCCGCCACCGGGGTTCGGCAAAAGCCTCAAAAATAAAGGTGACCCCGGGGCTGTTCCCAGCCCACGCGGGGAATTCGGCGCCTGGGACATACTGAATGGCAAAAATCCACCCCCTCACCTGTGATCTGACGCTCTTTGCTTTTGGAATCCTTTATCTCCTTCTTCTCTTCATCCCGCCTCTCCTTCAGCCGCGGCGGGGAGGAGGAGCTGGATCGGTGCCGTCTCGGCGACCTGACGTGGCAAAGGCGGGCGGGTTGGCAGCTCCCCGGCC
>NW_010263230.1:0-5106 GCF_000690775.1 Eurypyga helias
GAGCAGCTCTGTGGTACTTGGTTACTGCCTGGGGTTAAACCGTGACGCTCGCTGCCAGCACTAAACTTCTGTACCTGTGTTCTGCTGAGCTCCTCACTGGTGTCGGTTGGGCTGCTCTGGATGAATGCCCAGAGAGAATTTGGTGCATTTGGCAGGACAGTTTTACCACAGACAGTAGATCTTACATGAATAACAAGTATCATCTCCGGTTCTTCTTCCTGCATTGCAGGCAGTTATGAGCAGATGTTTTAAAAGGCCAGTTACTCTTCTCTTGCTCCATTTTTTTCCTTGACAATTGTTTTTGTTCCAGGCCCGTCCCGCATGGAGTGACTGGCACCGATTTGGTACCTGTCTGACTCAAGGTTTAACTCAAATTTAGTCACTGTGTCTAATCTAAAATATGCCCAACACACATTTTCTAATTAATCCACAACCTTCATCTCCTCCATGCTTGATTCTTCTCTTTTTCTTAGTATGAAGATGTGATTTTTTCTGATTTGCCTCTGCCACTAAATATATTCTCAAAAAGTCACCATGTCTTAATTATTTTCCTAGATTTTCAGTGCTGTTTGGCATTTTATGAAATCCTCTTTCACTGGGGCTGTCTCTTGTGGTATAAGATGCAATCATGTATTAGGGAAAAAATATTTAAAGAATTTCCGGAGGGAGAATAATGGAAACATCTTTTTGTCTTAGCCAGTGTAAAATGGTTTCATCAGCGGAATATTTTATGCTGTTGATGTTGCACAGCCATGTCATTTGGACTAAGATACATTAGAAGCGGTTTTATTTGTTTTCATTAGAAATAGGAGGTGATGTGACTTTTTCCTATTATTATCTGATTTTTATTCTTTAGGGGAAAATGTCACTGTGACTTGATTAAATTAACATTCTTGAGGCAACATTTATGACTGTGAAATGTTCTCAGAAAAATCGCCCATATGTACTGATCATCTTGAAATTTAGCATCAATTTGGCGTGCACTCATTTTGCTGGCAAATTGTGAATTAAACCTTAATTATATTTAGCAAAACTGTGAAAAGCCAATTATCAAGGTATAGACAAGTATCTCTTCCTTTAGTATTCTTCATGATGACTTGGGAACAGAAATCTTGGAAACTTTGAAATATTTTAGCGTATTTCAGGACTCCAAAAATCTCAGGGTGATTGGAGAAGGAGATAAACTGTAATTACATGGATGGTGTCATAAATATAGAAAATGATTACCTAATTTTAAAATTAATTCGAGGTGTAAGGAGAACACATTTCTGTGCAATGTCTGTGAGCCTTTAATCAAATAATACAGTTGTTTGAGAACAAGAAAGGAAAACTTACCTACGCCTTTCTGCTCCAGAGAGTTTAAGGGTAGTCTCTATAGGTTCGCAATGTGAAGTAAGCAACAAGCCTTATAGTGACCTAAAAAGTGATTGAGAAACAAGTAATATTGCACATCTCAAGCGCATGTATTTGACATCTGTAAATTTTAGCCAGACCTTTCCAAGCTTCAACAGACCTTCATTGTGCTGGTACTTTAGAGGACCGTAATGTGGTAATGGACCAAGATAAAATTATCACAGGAAATCTTCTCCGTTGTGCGTGTGAAGGCAGACGGACATATTTCCCGGGATGCATTACAGGCACCAGCTTTCAGTGCTGGCATGGAACTGCCAGGCGGTGAGTAAAAAGGTCTGCCCTAGAAGGAATGGTTTAATGGCTGAACTGTATTTGTTTGTGACCGTGCAAAAGTAAATCCGTTTTTTTTTCATGGCATGGAAGGGCTAGGGACCTCATCAAAGCACAGATAAGTATAATTCAGGGAAGTACCTGTAAATATTCATTGTTTTGTACGTGCCTGCCTCCTAGATAATGTGTTTGTAAAGCAGGGATTGCATTTGTGTGACAAGAGCAAGCCATTCCCCTGTCTTGAATGGTTTGAATTCCACACAAATTTGATCGAAACTCCCTTATGTAATAGTCTCTTACTTATGGACTTTAATCATTCTTGGGAGAAGCCCTCTCCATGAGGTATCTCTGAGTACTTCCATGCAGAGTTGGGACTGAACCTCAGCCTGGAGCTATCCATGTGTTACCCTTGTCTGTGGAGCTTATAGAATACCCTGGATGGGATGCCTTACGTTTAAGGGAAATGGATCCCGCTTCCTTGCTCTTTTTGTGTACTATGGCACGTGCTGTTATGCAGAGGAAGCATCAGATGTCCCTGCCCATGAGTTGTGCTTGACTGCTTTTGCAAAAGGCGGGGGCAGTACTGTGCCACAGGGTATTTTGGTGGCTGTCCAGGTTGCTAGCTCAGGGTGAGGACCAGAGAGATGTGCAGAAGAAATTATAATTTTGTTTACAGTGCAATTGTTATTTCTCCTGTTTTCCAGAATACAGCAGTTAAGTTCCCCAAGAGTTAAAAACCATTAATGCTCCCACTCGATTCAAGATACAGAAGACCCCAGCTCTGTCAGTGGACATCTAAACACCTCTTTCCCCTCCCTTGCAGCAGTATGGCATGAACATGCGATCCTATTGTTAATTTCTGAGTGGGATGTGCACACAGCTTAGCTTTCTCCTTGGCCACATTGCTTTGCATCTCTTCTCCAAACCACAAAGTTGAGTTTGTGTTCTTCATCTCAGCTTTTCAGGAGTGAAGGAAAACACTCTGCCTCCAGACTGCTTCACTCACACTGGTGTATGTGCCTTCTTTCCATACAAACTCTATACTTCAATCTTGCTATAAGTACTTGGAAAAAAAATCTTGCTGGCTAGAAGTAGAAAACTTTTCTGTCCTTGTTGCTAAAAGAAATCGCCAACATGCCATTTCACTCAGTTTGATCTGCATTTCCCATTTTTGGGGTTTTGAAATAATGAAGGTACTTCATAGAATAATAGAATCACAGAATAGTTTATGTTAGAAGGGCCCTTAAAGATGATCTATCCAACCCTCCCTGCCATGGGCAGGGACAACTTCCACTAGACCCGGTTGCTCCAAGCCTCATCCAGCATGGCCTTGAACACTCCCAGGGATGGGGCATCCAAAGCTTCTCTGGGCAACCTGTCCCAGTGCCTCCCCACCCTTTCCGGGAAGAACTTCTTCCTGATATCTAATCTAAACCTCCCCACTTTCAATTTAAACCCGTTACCCCTTGTCCTGTCACTACAGGCCCTTGTAAAAAGTCCCCCCCATCTTCCTTGTACATTTGCACTGCAACAGCTATTACCAGCATATTTGTGTCCAGATGTGCAGTGTATATATAATTTATGTTGATGCCCTTGAAATAATCTAAGCAAGTTCAGCACTGGCTGGTTAGAGTATGATTCCCTGTCATGATACGCCTGAATCACTTTTCTTAATCTCTGTACATCCATAGGGCTATGTCAGCCTTTTACCAATCCTCAAGCAGTTGCTCTCCAAGTGGTGAAAATTTCAGCTAACATTCCAGTAATTATTTTTTTTCCCTTCTGTCCCTTCCAGAGAACATTACGTTGAAATGTTGTCTTTACAATTGCAAAGTTGTTTGTTAAAACGCTTTCTGCTTCTTGGATAGACTTTATTTT
This sequence comes from Eurypyga helias, assembly GCF_000690775.1. Classification (NCBI taxonomy): domain Eukaryota; kingdom Metazoa; phylum Chordata; class Aves; order Eurypygiformes; family Eurypygidae; genus Eurypyga; species Eurypyga helias. The sequence goes on from NW_010263230.1 coordinate 3,562, forward strand.
CAAGTTCCAGTTCATGTTATAAGGTCTAGCCCCTCTGACAGGGAGCTCCCAGTACCCCAGCAAAAATCATAACACCATTTAGAGAGACTGTGAACAGCAGGGGATTTAAAATAAATCAATGGAACTCTTCCGAACACTTGGAATGGTTAAGCTGAAGGCTTCTCCGCCATCATGGGTTTGCATGTTTTCAAATCTTTTATTCCTTTAGGAAGAAAATATTTTTAGAGGGTAACACTTCAAGTTACACATTTTTACTGGAACTTTACTCAGTTGTTAGGTGGGACATTAGGCTCTCCTAGTGTGAAGACTGTAAAATTAACCCACCAAGTGTAGCGGACTCTTATTTACCCAGAAGTTTTCTTCATCCCTCTAGTAGTATGATTTGTACTGCAGTGAGAACATCATAAAAGAAGGGCCTCGAAAAAAGAAAATTTTGCCTATTCTGATTGACTTTTACAAGGCTGAATGAGGCTGAGCTGCATACCATGGCCATGATTCTGGTTACATCTTCCCCTCTCCATGCTGCAGTCACTCAGTGATCTATCTCTTCTTTGGTCTATGTCTCTTATTCATAAGAGATTATATTCACTATCTTAAATTGTTGCAAGGTCCCATTTGATTTTATTCACCCTCTAATTTTTACTCTGTTCTTTTTAATCACCTCCCAGTTGATCTACTTTGAATACAGAACATGATCATCTGGTCAAAAATAATTTAAAAGCACATTGAACTTTCTTATGCTAAATATATGCTTAATATCTTAAATATAACATCAGAAATTAGACTCTGTGTTTCTATGCACATTGAAGTAATTAAATCCCCACCATAAACCATAGTTTGATTCATATAAAATCTTTTTGGATTTAATGATAGCTAACAGTTTGAGGACAATAACAGCATTATCTTTGCAATACTTTGTATAGTAAGAACAAGAATTAGTCATTGAAAGGTAACCCTTTTGTTTGTGGAGAAAAAGTACAAATGATACAATGGCTGTTTTAAGAATTAGGCAGCATCTTTTTTGTTGTTGTTCTCAGGACATATCTTCTATAGGAGCAGATGTATGTTTGTTTCCTGTTAAGTTAATGATCAAAAGGTCTTTAAAATCCACTTTGTGCTTGTTCAGAACACTTAATTTTTTTTTTTTTTTTTAGACTGCAAAAAATTCTTGGTGCTTAGTAAGAAGTGGAGGAATAGTTTTATTAGAAATGCATTAATAGCATGATGACTCGTCAAAGAATGAGATTTTATTTATGGGAATATATTACTTTTGCTACACTTAGCGTCCTGTGTAATACTGCTTTGGGGTGACACAAAAATGCCACTCAGGATTATTTGAGGACTGTTTGAGGCAAAGCATTTGACACTGTCCCACATGGCATCCTTGTCTCTAAATTGGAGAGACATGGATTTGATGGATGGACCATTTGGTGGATAAAGAACTGGCTGGTCAGTCACACTCAGAGATGTCAATGGATTGATGTCCAAATGGAGACCAGTGACAGAAGTGCAAGCAGGCAGGGTGGAGAATAGATCGAGAGCAGC
>NW_010263231.1:0-2205 GCF_000690775.1 Eurypyga helias
TCAGGAGAAGCCTGGCCTGGGCTGCCATGCGGATATCTGGCTGGTGACTGGCAGCAATCAAATCGCTATGGTGTTTTCCCTGGCAGTAAGTTTCTGTCTAGCGAGGGAAGTTCTCATGTCAGTCCTTTCCTGCTCTAGGTTGGTCCCTCTGAAAAGGCTGCTAGTGTAACCCAGCATGGGTTACAGTAAATTCCAGCATGGCTGGAATTGCTCTCCACAGCCAGAGAACTCAAATAGTGTTTGACTAAGCAAGGATGCTCTGGGTGCAGGTGCTGCAACAGCAGCCGCCTTGTTTCAGCTTCCTTCCAGCCCATTGCTGCATTACAGTGTCAGATTCATGAAACGTCAACTCTGAATCTGCCTGATGATGTGACCCAGAATGCCCTTTCCATATTGGCTACTACCAGGATACCGCTGCTTGCCCCACCTGGCTCTGTCACAACAGGCACTGGCGAGACTAAGAGATAACGAAGATCTCAGGCTCAAACAAGCAAAGGTTCAAGGAAGCACATTTCCTCTACTTTCTGGTGCACCCCCCTGAATGCCTGGTATGGGAAACCAGAGAAGGCAGAGGGGTCATGAAAGAGTGCTGTTTCATGAAACAGGCTGGAAAAGTGTTTCATGAAACAGACAAGGTATGCCAAATGCTGAACTAATTGAAGAAACATGGTAGCTTTCCTGACAGACTAGGGGAGCATCATAGGAAAGGGATGTGGGCACAATTCAGTTTGCTAGTTACACTTCTGTATTTCATGTGAACAAAACAGCTCTCTGTAGCATCATTAAAAGCAAAATACTTAAATATCTAAGCAGTACTAGCATAGACAACTAAAAGCTAGTTCTTGTCAAATCTGGATAATTCTGGGGTTGTAAGAATTCAGCATGATAAATGTGAGAGGAGTGAGAAGGTAACTACTGCCTGTGGAGCACTGAGGAGTTAGAAGCAGATAAGGTGGGTGGAAACTGCCATAAAGAGTCAGTATCCTTCTGGAGTCCATGACAGCTCTGACTCAGTGAAGTCAGGAGCTTTAGTTCCCAGGCTCATCCTTTGAATAGTCGTTGTGGGTCTTTCATACTGATAAGGACCGAGAGGTTAATCCAAGGTTAGCGATTTTGTTAAACAATATCGTCTCTCTGCTAGTTTTAATTTCTGGCATTCACTGTCTGTGTGAGTTTATGCCTGTGTGTCCTTTGGTTTTGATCATATAATTTCCATGTGTATATCTGGTACACTGATAACCATAATCAAGTTAACTGAAGAGACAATGTTCCCAGATAATATTTAGCTTGAAGCTTGCTGTATTTGTGTCAGATCTGATGAATGACTTTGTTGCATACTTCTCCCGAAGCAGCTGATTTAATAAAAGATACCGCTTCTTCCCACAAACATTGCCTGAACTGACTGTAGCTACAACACTATGACTATTCATGCCTCACTAAATACATTGTACTCCTCCAGGATCTTTCATCTGAACACTTCAGACACTGCATCAAGCACACCATGGCTGTACATGTGAACCTACATGTACCTTTGACCACAGCCCAGCTAGATTGGATGCTGTTAGCAGTGTGGCCGTGCTAACCCAGACTTCCAGAAACATGAACCCCTCAAGATCCGTAGGTGGGCTGGATTGCAGAAGCCTTGGCTATGCTCCTATCAGCACAACTAGTCCTTTAGCTGAAAATCGGTTCTGGTATATATCTACATACTGCCAGTGACTGCAGGGCCATCCTCCTCAGAGAAAGACCTCTGGAGTTTGTTTTTTGTTTACTGTGATTTAAAAAGGAAAAAAAAAATATTACAATTAAAACTTCATAGAGCTTATGTAGAAGCAAAATCCCTCCAAAAGTGCAGTCAAGAATTTAATGATAAAATGCATCTGTTGTGGAGTAGAAGTGACTTATGTTAGTTACTGCTAACACTTTCCAGGGAGACCTAAAGACGGATAGGTAGGAATGGAGTAAGGAGCTTGCGCAACAGAGTTATCTTTGGCTATAGGACAAATTACAAATAGATTCCATAGAATCATAATCGTGCAGAAGAAGAAGTTATATTGCCAGCCCATCCTGATGTCAGTATGCCAATAATGATGATATATTGAAACTCTGAGGACAGAGATGGCAGTTCATTACTTCTTTAATCTGAGTGTTTTATTGTTTTACAATGTAGGACAGAGTGAGAGTGCAAAGGGAGAGTGCTCTTTC
>NW_010263231.1:2266-5176 GCF_000690775.1 Eurypyga helias
CCATCAGTGTGTATGCTACATGTAACATTACCCTTCGCTGGTGCGTGCACCGGCAGGTTAAAATTAGACTTCCTAAATGTCAGTACAACATGCAACTCTCTCACTTTAACAAGAGCGTGCTACTTTAATATGTTGTGAATTTCTTGTCTATGTTACTCTAAACAGCAAATAAGCAAAATCTTACTCAGATGCTTTAGTATATACTTAGGGGATGCACACATAATGATGCGTATTTTGTTTATTCAAGTTTCAATCTGCCAGTGATCAAAATAATAGTAACAATACAAAGTAGCAAATGGATTACAGCTGATTATTCTGAAAGCAGCTTTTGTACTACTGATAATGGCAACAATGGTAGTTTCTACTTACTGCAGTACTTTACATTGCTTTAAACAAATTTGATCATATGTGTCTGAGGAGTTGTTCTTTTCCTTTAAATCTTGGCAGAAATAATGCATAAATGGTGATTTGCAAAGATGTAACATTCACTTTTAAAGCATATGTGTGAGTTTCTATGCCTTTCATGCAAGTTTTGATGAACATCAGTCTTTAAAAGAAGTAAAACTGTCTTTATCCGTTCACATCACTTTGTGATGGTTTGGAGCAGGGCATGCACGATGAAGTGCCTACAAAAATGATGCTGAGTTTTATCTCAAAGTCCGCTATATGTGTAAGAGTTGACCTGTATTTCCCAGCATGCAGTCTGATGTGGCAGGGGCATGAGAGGCACAAAGAAGTATGGATCTGTAACATCAGCACATTTCCCTGTTTCCATGTGTGCGCCAGGTGCGTGTTTGACCCTGTTTATGCAGTATGGTAACAGCCATGCAACAGTATACTTCCTATCTCATTCAGCCACTGGCTGTTTACATCTTATATTTGTGCTTCTTTCTGGTCTCATAAAAGCCTTGGAACAGTGGTTCTGTCTAGCCTGGATTTCTTTTCTGCTTCCCTAAAATAACAGTGTCTTAACCCATTTTTTCCTACGCTAGCTGGACTCCCCGTTACTCATGTGCCCCCCACATCCAGGAGGGAGCAGTCCTTCTGCCCTCGCCCTTGTGAATGCTTACACACAGTTTCACTGAAAACACTATCTAGGCCTGCTGTCTCAAGGCTTAACAGCAAACAGAAAACAAACCACTTCATTTACGGCTTTACACATAGAGCAAAACAGAAAACACATTGCATAGCAGAATTCTGGTTAGTCCCTGTCTCTAAGAAAACCTGTTCTTGGTATAAGGCAAGAAGACCCTGGTTGTTTTCGTGCTCTGATAGATGGCCTCCAAATGGAATGCTTTCCATTAAAATGGACATTTTCACACAGCACAGCTTTGATCTTTAAAGTTAAAATACTAGCCTGTGATACAGCAAGTATATACACTCACACTTCATTTCCAGCATGTGACTGCATAGTATTCAAGGACGCGGTTCTTTCCTTAGGTTAGAAAAAGTTTTCCATAGATTTAGAAAAAAGAATACCGACAGCTGTCACAGATGTTGCTCTTTCTTACTCTCCCCATCCAACAAGCAGGTTGCTTATTTTTGCATGGAAATCAGAGCTGAAAGACAGCCTAGTCCACCTGTCTGCTAACAGTGGTTTGTCGCTGGTAGTGTATTTCTGGAACTTTGTCCAGTATACTTATCACGTATTACCAGCCACAGAGTAGAGCTTACTGTCTTTCTTGGAATACATATCATTCCTGCAAAGTTGTTTCTGATATTCTGCATACAATATACTTTACTCATGTTCATCACAATATTTTAATCATAATTTCTTGCACAAGCCAAAATAATCTTTTTCTCCTCAGGCTCACATCTTGCAATACACACAGCTCTCCATATGTTCCAGTTAAATTACACTTACTTACCTTCTACTTTGAAGATAGTGAGGTGAGGTCTGCAGTGAAAAGCACCCAGTGCGTTGCCGGCACAGTTCATCCAAAGACCCTGGAAAACCCAGGTTGCAGTGATAACCGATGATGCTCGACTAGTGACTCTCCACTCGTTTGATGCAGTAGCAGCAATAGCAGCTCCTAGCCCACAGAAACAAAATATGAATGCTATAATCTGTATTCCTAGCATGTTTCTCTGTAACACAGGGACTTACTAATGCCACTGTGTGGAGAGAAAAGTACTTTAGTCATGTGAGTAAGCAAAAAGGCATAACATAAGCAAATTATACTTGAACAAGTTCGGTAACACTTGCTACAGAAAGTTAATGTGGCTGAAAGAAATTGTCATGCTTGAGTGATTTAAGAAAGGCCTTAGGCATTACAAATATTTAGAAAGAAAGACAAGGTACAACTTTATGGGAGCCAATTACTACTACTTACTTACTAATTTCTAATTGTAAAAATTAATTTAATTTTTTTTTCATATTTTTTCAATTAAGTTATTCCAGTTAATGCTTAATTTTTAGTTAATTGGAAACTTACAACCACTGCATCTAGCAAAATAAGTTCAGAGTCCAAACAGTACAGTGCTATTTAACAGATTACCATAACATTTTAGAAGGATCACACAACACTTGAAAAATAAATTTTTGAAAGGCTGTGAAATTAATTCAGCCATAACTATCCACCATACAAGCAGCTCTAAAACAGTAGCGTCTTGGAGGCAGTGTCTGTGTTTGTAGAACAGCAAATCTAGAGCAACAACAGAAACAGCAAGTGGTCCCTGAGCAGCGATGCAGCTGCAGTAGTGAGCAGAATGCTTGCGTAGCCCCCATTGAGACTTCTCTGCTCAGCAGAGAAAATTTACTGCTGCTTAGGGTACGTCTGCTCTGCAGGATGAACATAGCATAGAAACATTTGTCCCATGACTGACTGAGCTCCTGCAACCTCACGTCATGAAAAATGCTCAGAGAATGAGGGCAAAGTAATTGCATTTGGGCAATCCCAAGCACAAGTA
>NW_010263232.1:0-326 GCF_000690775.1 Eurypyga helias
CGCCACCTGTCCCCCCACTGCCTGTCCCCCCGCCGCCTGTCCCCGCAATGCCAGTTCCTCCGCCTCCTCTCTGCCTTTCCCTGTGCCCCCCAAGCAAAGGGGGTGTGTGGGGGTGGAGTTGTATCGGGGTCCCTGCGAGCAGATGGGGTGTGCCAGGACGGGGAGTTAGGTCAGATCGAGGTCTCCGCGGTGCTCTCGGCAGAGCGGTGTGGGGTGTATGCGCAGCGGGTGTGTAGGGTTACACAGAGGATGCACAGAGGATACACAAAGGATGCACAGAGGATGCACAGAGGATACACACTGGATGCACAGAGGATGCCCAGAGG
>NW_010263233.1:0-9597 GCF_000690775.1 Eurypyga helias
GAACGCCACTCGTCACCGTTCTCCAAAAAAGTGTATGTTTGCAGGCATTGGTAAGTTCAATGCCACCTGCTTTTCAACATTCTGCATAAAGGTCAATGCAGTCTGTTTCACTAATTTAAGCAAAAGGCCAAAAGTTTTCTTTTCCTCCCATAAATGAAAGGGAATGTGATTTAATGGTCCTTAGTGTAGTAATTGAGTGTATTAAATTTGAAACTGCACATGATGAATGCTTTCCCAGCCTACTTCACAACCTATGTGTTTTCTTGAGACAGATGTTTTCATATGCCTTCTCTTGCCAGCTGATCATTTCTCCAAGTCTAATTCTTTTCCAAATTTCCCAGTTTTCTCTAAAACTTTCCTTCCATTAACTCAGAACACAGCATATTTCTCTGCTGTTCAAAGCTGACTTAAGGGATTGCCTAATTCAGATAGAAAATTGCACAGAATTTGTGTCCCTCTTGCCTTGGGATGTGCAATGACATTTTTCGAGATTATGCTGTGCTTGGACAGAAAGAAGTCTTCTGCAGCACTGGCTGTACCTAAAAGCGGTAGCCTTTGTCCTTTTCTCTCCCTCTCTGAGGTTTCTTCCACATCTACCACATCTTAGTGCAAGAACAGGGTTGCCCTAACCTTGCCACATCTGCTGTACACCTGTTTTGGGAAAAGGAGAATTATTACCCCATGCTGACAACTCCTATGTCCAGGCAGTAATTCACTGCAAGTGCAAGACAGAGTGAAATGACTGCTTAACATGATGATCATGCCTTGGTGGCTAGCCTGAGCTGGTGCTAAACTGATCACCTGGGAGGATAAACGCCAAAAGTCAGGCTGATGAAAGAGCACAGTTTTTTGGACCAGAGACCGTCATCAGGAAATGGCATCCTAATGTTAAAATCATTAAGAACATCAAACCCCCACCCCCCACACACTACAGTTGAGCAGATTGTGCCTGAAACAAAGACCAACCCATTTATCCTGATATGTTTATTTTAAAGCCTAAATTTGGAAGTCAATTTTTAGTGAACTGTCTCAGGAACCACAATGTGAAGCTTATCCCCGTTGATTTGATTGTCTGCGACAGCAGCTGATGAGATCAGGGACAGCAGACTTTGGGAAAGATTATTTCACAGCGTCCTTGGGGTAAGACAACAAGGCATCTTTGGGATTGCACTTTATTATCTTTGCAGCATGCCACAGCAGATAGCCTACAGGGCCAGGAGCTGCCAGGCCCCCTGCTCCAGTGCTGGGTGAAGTAACAGAAGGAGAACTGGAAAGAAACCCATGATGCTGGGTTATAGCTAATAGCATCCTTGTTTCTACTTAAAATCAAAAGCAGCGATTCCATAATCCTTGGTTCTGTGCTGGGTTTTACCCTAACAAGGTTGCGGGGAGCAGGTGGCAGTGGTCAGACTCATGAAAGGACACTTGGTGTCTTGAGGTCTTCTTACATCCCATGCAATTCAAATTAATTGACCTCACCTGCATTGTGGCTGCGTGTGTGCGTGCGCGTGTCACATATGCCAGCTGTACAAGGCGTACTCTGGACAGATGTGGTGAGGCTTCTGAGGATGCACCCTCTTCACTCAGGATCTCTGCACACCAAGGAGGGTGAGACAGCCCAGGACCACCACCACCAAATTGCCTTCCTGGGCTCTGCCCAGGGACAACTGCCTTTTGGGCACCCATTTGCTACCATGTGTTGTATACTCTTGATAAAAGTGCAACTGAACTTGAGTTTTATTTACCTTCTTGCATAGGGTACTTTATTTTTGTTAAACAGAAATAAAACCCCACTTGGTTGGCAGTTCTGGTAGTAGATTATTAGCACAGTGCAAAGGGCACAGTTCTGGAGATTGTGAGTAATTCTGGGCAGGTTTCAAGCAGTAGCAAGTGCATACATACACAGATGGCACATGCAGACTTGAGATCATAAATGCTCATCCTGAGAATGTCAGCGGTGCCTGTGGTCAAATTTGTTTTCATCTGGTTTTTGAAAGCCATGCTGTATCTTGTTGATAGTTATTTTACCTTTGCACACAAGCAAGATCAGAAAGACACGGAAATACATACTGTCACTTGGGCTGGTTTAGGTCAAACACCCTGTAGCGAGGTGCTGTAGGTCCATGCCTTTGGTCCCTTGTGAGAAGAAGTGCCATGGAAGTCATTACCCATGCTGATGCCAGGAGGTCTCTGGACCATGAGCTGCTTTTTCTGCTTTCAGCATGCTTTCACAGCCCAGAGCCCTGGTGATGACTTTCACCATACTTATAATACATCAGCCCAATGTTTCTTCCTTCAGTGCTTGTAACTAAGTGGGGCTTAACCTCAGGGATCTGATTCTCAACAGGAGTTCAGGTTGTTGATCTCGAATCAACAACCACAAATTTTCCTCAGTGCTGTAATTCCTGCCTGAGATTCAAGCATCTGTTTCCAGACGTGCTGATGCTGCTGTCATGTACCATTCACTCAGCCTCACCAGCCCCTTGCAGAGGTGGCCAGCACCCTTGCACATTTCGGCACCACCGAGGATCTTTGCATGCAGCAGCTCTTGTACTCTCAAGCAATCTAAGAGTTCTTGTGTTTCACTAAGAGGCAAAATACCTTTAATTGTTTAGGGAAGAGAAAGAGCTTTATACTTTTTTTTGGTCAAGCTTAGGCATTCTTGCTGCAGTGGGTTTGCCCCTTCCGTCATTGTTTTAATGGGTTTGCCCCATCTTTGATAACAATGACTTATATAAAAGTGGCTCCCAGAGTGGGACTGGTGCAAACAAGAACTCCACAATAAGCATGCTCTTTAAAGTCCTGCATGTAATGTGGGGACAGTTGCTCACAGCGAAGAGGATGAATTCTTTTTTGTTTCTGATTTTTTGCATGCATGGGGCTGATTAATTGTATTTTTCCAGACCCAATGGAGGAGTCGCAGAAAAACAGAGAAAACTTAAAAAATTACCAGCTGTTAGCTGACCATAGGATGGTCCCCACTGATGGGTGATGGATTTGGTGTATCCTGGAAGATTCAGGGAATACATGGGTGAGAAGACTTAGTTGTTTTGTGAAGCTGGCTCTGAAGAAGAAGCCAGGTATAGGGATTACTATTAATTCACCTTCCTACACCCTCCTTGGGGATTAGATTCTCTCATTATTATCTGTGTGAAATAAATTTAAGGCTCTACTGTCTAATAGTCTCTGGAAAGGAAGAAGATACTTCTAAATTCTCTATATCCCTGGAAGAAGTTATTTATCTGATGCAAGAAGAGGTTTTACTTTTTGGCCATCTCCCAGCCCCCTCAACTGCTGTGGAAAAAACTATGTGGAAGAGATCTCCCCACTCCTTCCTATCCCAGGCCCTTCTTTTTCAGTCTTCCTCACATTTTAGTTAGTAATATTTAACTAATAATCTCTGTTAATAAAAATGAATCATCTTTTAACTAAAGATTCAGCTTCCCAGAACATTCCCAAGCAGTGTCAATATAAAATCAATTTACTCCTCTCTCATCTGCATAATTCTGAATTGGAGAAATGTTAGTAACTGCCTTCTCTCATTTCTGTTTTCTCATTCTTGCTGAAGCTGATGGCAGCAGTGAGGCTTTGGCAGAAAACTAGAAAGTAGGAGATAGATGCTTCTAGTTGATAATGCATTTGAATTTGCATGAGGAGAGAGGAAGAGAGGGTTTAGCAGCAAAGTGCTCCTGAGTTTAACCAGAATTATTTGAAATTAAATTTGTGCTAATGAGCTAGGTAATCACAGAACAGTAAACAACACCTCTGCCATCTTTCCCTGGTTCCTCCCACGCAGTGTTGTGGATAAACTGACCTGGAGAGCTGATTCACCCAAGATGTCTTTCTAAACTATTTGCCATGTTGAAGTCAAGAACATCTATTGTTTCCCTGCACCAGCATCCAGCAGAGGAAATTATTAGATAAATATTCCCTTCATTTGAACAGGAAAAAAGGCATTGTAGGAGAACACTGGGAGAAAGGATCAATGCTGCCTGCTCTGAGAATACATACCAGGCTTCTACATTGTTTTCAGAGGTGACTCCAGCTCTGCTTCAACATTAATGGACCAGCAGGAGCCCATTACTCTATGATGAGTCCCTTTCACTCTTAATGAGAGTAATATGGTAACTGCTCTCAGATTTTTGACATAGATGCTGCATAATGATGCTACGATGCTACTGCTGAAGGCCAGTTTCAGTGGCTCCATCAGTTAAGAGGAAGCTTTGCCACGGACAGTAGCAGAGCTGGGACACTGGCACAGGGATGACTGGTGGCACAAAATGTTAACTGCCCGGGGAAACACCTCACCATGGATGCCCTGTGCCAGCAGAACAGTTTAGCTGCAATCATTGCTGAGTGGAAGATGCACTGCTCACTTCACAGGCTGTCACAAAACTCAGTGTTTGCAGGGCACAGAGATGTGAGGACAAGGATTGCCATAGAAAATCTGTAACGAGGAAACATGAGGAAATTAATAATACTGCATTCTGAAAAGGGATTGAATAGCATGCAGTAATTGACGCCTGGGGCCATGCTCTGCACAATGAGGAAGACACAAAATAAGGAATAACTGCTCATTAGGCTCTAGATTCAGCCAGTCTAAATTCTACCTAAGTCTCTGTGCCAAGCTTTTCCTACTGTCGTGCTCTAGGCCTTTGGGGTGCCATGCCAATGGGAAGCCCTAGCTGGAATGATCTGTCTGCCACCAAACAACACCTACCTTGAGCAATTGGTGAGGCAGAGCTGCTCTGGAAAGTAGCCTCTGATCTTGTAACATGAGAAAGGGGCCAAAAGGAGCACAGGCAACTTTAATTCTAGCACATCCAGTTTGTTAGCACATGATGTTGTGTGCCTGATTTTGCAACATTAATGTTTTCTCAACCTTTTTTTTTTCTTCTTTTTTTTTAATGGGAGGCATAATACCATCCATTTGTGGAGAAATGAAACAGCTAGACTTAAAAGGGAAGTATTTCCTTCTGAACTCCTTTAAAGTTTCCTTGAGTAAGTTAGCTAAACTCTCTGTAGTGCAGTTATGGTACTTAGTAGAACCAATGCAGCCAAGGTTGTGAATAAATGCATAAGTAATTAGGATATAGTAGGGTATTTACGCCATTTAATAATTTTGGGTGATGGCATCCCATGAGCAAAGACACACTCATTGTCAACTGAATCTACGATTTTATCCTCAGAAGTCTGATTGCCAAAGAGTGTTTCTATTGATAAAATCTTCTATGTTGCTTTACAATCCATTGTCTTGTACAATAGGAGGTAATGAGTCAGTGGAGGGTACCTAGCCTACCAGCTGAATTAGGAGTGTAGATCTTTGTCCAGAGGGAAGGAGAGAGAAAGAGTGAGCCTAGAAACCTGTTTAAAGCACTAAATCGCCCCTGTGTTCAGAGACCATAAGGTGAGCTTAAGCTGGTGGGCTAAGTCTGGGGACTAGAAGTGTTTTCATGGTGGTTCCCCAAAAGGGAATTGGGAACCTGTGCTGCAGGACATATCTCAGTATTGGCAGCTCTGGTCTTCAGTGCCAACAGTAGTTATAAAATGTAAGCTGTATTTTGATGTGAGTAAAAGCTTCTCAACCAGTGACACCTTCTCTACCCAAATCTGTGTGTGTGTGTAGCTGTGGCTCCATGTTTCATCATCTAAAAAGGGGCTGGTGCTGCTCTGTTTGTTTATTTTGTAACTTTGCCCAAAAGTAACAAAGAATGTTCATTGAAGACCCGTGGCTTCTCCTCTGAATGCCTCCATTTTTGTCACAGCGATATTGTAAGAACATAAACACCCCACTCTGCTTTGGTCACAAACAAAGGAAATATTGCAAGGTGACTAGATTGTAAAGGAAAGGAAGACATCCTGTAATATAATAGAGTCTTAATTCATGTGGTGGGGTCTTAGCAAGACACATAATCTTGAAGTGAGAGCTATGCAAATTCAAGTCAGATTTCTTTTTTTTGGAAGGCTGTTGGACCTGCCGCGGCATCCATGCAGTTCTCAATCACTGTAAGTCTGAGCAAAGATGATGTGCCTAAGTGGGGAGCGGTGGGTGGGAGGCTTGTGCAGCTCTGGGCCTGTCAGAGGCAGATGGTCAGATCTGGCAAGTGGAAGAGGTCCTTTGAAAGGTTTTGAAAAACTGCAGTTCCTGGATGCCGTCTTTTAAACAAGTATGTAGTGCTGGTAGGTAGAGAACTCTTAGTGTATGCAGTGAATGTGATATTAGAGAGATAAGAGATCCACTTAATCCTAGAGCCCCTTCTTTGACACTTTCCTCTGTAGGTAAGTCCTGCCAAATTCTGGAAACCTCATTGCTGCAAATCTGTTCCAAGCAATATTTGCAGTTTGTGAGCTTTTTCTCCAGGCTAATTCCTTGTGTCTCTAAGCCTCCTATACAATGCTTCTCCTTTGGAGATATTACTTACATTGTTTTCACTCTCCCAGCTTGTCTCAGGTCCACATTTTCTTTACCATCCCCACCCCGATTTTCTCCCCTGTTGTAATTTAACTCTGGCTAGCACTCCTTTTATAGCTAAACATGTCTGAAGAAAGCACGTCCCCTCCTGTATCTCACAGCTGCCATACTTTGTGAGAGAGAAGCCTCCTTGTCTGCCTGGTGAAGCCGTGGGTCGGGCAGAGCCCCTGATACCCTAATAAGTACCCTGCCAAGTAATGCTGACTGAGTTTACTCATATTTCTTTCCCTCTGGAAGACAGGCTTGACTCAGCAATCAGATTACTGTGCACAGGCAAGGAGTGGTGATATCTCCATCTCCATCTGCACCCGAGTTTTTGGAAGCCAGGAGTACCAAGACAGAACTGGTGGGTTTCAAGCGCACATGATGTTTCTTAAGAGTAGCCTGAAGCACCGCTACATGATCAGCTGTTGTCCTGGTTACAGTAGGGAGTGTGATGTGCAGGATAAAGATGCATCAGGGCTCTCAAGCTCCATCCCCATCCCAGTTCTTGTGTCTGTCTGCTTTACAGTGACTCAAAAGCTGTGGGTTGCTAGAATTTCCTTTAGCCTAATAAATGACATCACAAGGAGGTGTCTCCAGACTGTCATTCTGAACTTTTCTTGACTCAATTTCCCTCTGTGGCTGTGTCCTTTGCAGCCCACTCCTCAGCTTTGGTATTCACAGCCCTTTGGCTGCTGCAGGTTTTTATAGCAGCAGCTTTGCTACTGCTAGTTAGCATGCCTGCTCTGTGTGTGCTCATCACTTCAGCCTGCAACACACCTGCCCTCAGAGAGACATAGACACATGGCCATTCCCATGGCTGTGGAGCACCAGACTGCTGTCAAAGCCATTAACTCATTTCTCTCCTGACTACTAGTGTTGCACAGGCGGTCTTCTCAGCCATCTGTGACTCCCTTCTGCAGTCCATTTGAACATGGAAGATACTTACCTAACTTTTGTCATGAAAACATGACCCTGAAGAACAAATGTTTAGTTTTCTGCCCAGATGCTTAGAACTTATTAAGGCCCCATTGTGTTGGAAGAACCTGAAGCAGGCAGCTTCAATAGTTCAGAATGTCACAAAGAAAATATAAATACTATGAATGAAATATTTGAACTATTTGAATTTATTTTAAGGCAAAGGCTGGGCTAGTATTGTTTTGGAACAGAGTATGATTTTAGTGCTGCTACATTGGTTAAAATGTGGCTTGTATCAGTTCAGTGCTAATTAATTTTCCTTATTTTATTAGCTTATGCCGAACTTGTATTAGCTTTGCTAGTACAAAAAGCATTTATTTAGCCATCAGGAGCCACTTCCGTGCTGCTGGAGGGTTTATTCATCAGCAAACCCTATGTCTCAGACCTTTGGTGTACAACAGAGAGCAGCACATGAGGGAAAGGTCTCTGGATTCTGCAGCTGTGGATGGTGCCTCCCATCAGCTGTGTAGGGATGACTAGCTCCCATGTGTATTTACGGCTGCTATGAGTTACAAGACATCTGCCAATCTACTGCAATCTGCATTATTAGTCTGACCTGGTCCTGGATTTAGCCTGTGTGAGGGAGTTTTCTTTTTTTCTTTCAAGATTAAAGCAGACTAAAGACCACATGCACCATGTTACCATGGCTGGATAGATGGGTGGTCATTTACCAACCACTAGTGAGCTTGTTACTTCAGACCTCATTTCTAGACCTTACTTGTCCCAGGACATGTTGTGCTAGGTGTAGTATTGTGAGAAAAAGAAGCAAGCTTTTGTTGTTGTAGGAAAGTGACTGCATGGCACTGCCTAGAGCAGTTTTAAATGTGAGTAGACACAGGAGTGAAAGAGACAATGAAGAACATATTACCTATGATGTGAATAAGTACTTTTAACTGAAATTCTGGAGAAAATGAAAACTTCCTAGCATGTCATGCAGCAGTCAAGTCACAGTGTTGAACCTGTGAGTCACAGTCCTTTCTGTGGCAATAGATGACGGAGTAAGCACAGACCTATGACTTCACTCCAGGAGTGAGCCATTTGTGAGAGGGAGTGAGCTTACTCAGATGCCAGCTTCCAACAGTGGCAGGGAAAGGCTAAAAAATGGTCTGTGAAGAAGGTGCAACTTCTTTCTTCACCCACACATGTCCTGTCTTGGAAGGTCTCATCAATGTCCTATCTCACAGCCTTACTCTTTTTTATTGGAGCTCTGTGAGGAATCCATAGGAACTGGGTTAAGCAAAAGACAAGAGATAGAAACAGGATGGTGCTTTGCCTGGTGGATCTTTAGCTGAGATAATCTGAAATCAGTGAAGCTGTACCATAATTGGTACACATTTGGTAAGAAGAGATGGTCAAGCAGGTTGACAGTGACATTTTTCTGAAAACAGGGCAGTGAAAAACTGGAGATGAGCAGTTGCTCGTCCTCTTCTGCATCCTGTAGGAATCCTGCAGGTTCTGCCTACCTTACCCCCATTCTGTGATAGAACTCCCCACTCTATCCGTGGATTGGCAGTGTAAGAAAACCAACGCCAGAGTGAAGCTTGTAATATTTTGTTTCCATACCTTACCTTTTCAATGGGGTAATCAGTGCAAGAGTGAGTGTGAGGTGGTTATTCACAGGAACTATACAGAACACTATACTGAAACAAAAACATTGATTTGGTGAATGCTTCCCTACAGTAATTATTTAAGGTTTATTGGGGAATGCGTAATGCATGTAAAATAAATAAGTATTAAGTTTCAAAGAAATCTGAGTGGATCTTACAGTGCAGTTTCTAGACCTTGACTAGTAGGTGATGTTAGGGTCCAGTTCAGGTGTATGAGTTTTTTGATAGCTGAGTCTTCTGACAACAGAAAACTGTAGAGCTGAAGTTAAACGGTAACAAGGCTGGGAGGAACACAAGTCTGAGCTGGGCTCCATCCTTGCTTCACAGGGTGACTTCCTATGAAGTGCTAGTGCCTAGCAATTCCTCCTTCTGAAAAGGGGATATTAGTACTCAGCTACCTCCCAGCCCTACTAGGAACTGTTACTTCATGATATAGTCCATGGGTATCAGTTGTGTATCTGCAGTAGGACAACATTCTCTGGGTTGGAAACAGGCTGGAGCTATAAGTCCTAAGCAGAATCAAAAGTCACAGGATGTATCAGTCTGGAGGCTCCTTCC
>NW_010263233.1:9616-14446 GCF_000690775.1 Eurypyga helias
CCCTTCCCCCTTCCCCCTATCACCCTTCCCTTCCGTTTTCTTCCCTCAAAGGCTGACTTTGAAAGCTGGAGTTTTGTTTTCTATTTTCTCAAAGTGGAAGCATATTTTAAGCACTGCTTTTTTTTTGTTAGTTTGCTACTATATCTAATTATGTCTTGAAAATAAGGCATCCTGCTAAATTAAACACCTTGGCAGTGCCCTTCTGAAGTTGCTATAGCTTAGTTGGAATTTCTGGCCCATTACAGTGCAGTTGGCCAAACAGATAGTCTCTGCTTTTCTTCCCCAAGTTTTCCGCTTTACAGGTGTTGGTTTTGTTGTTGTGGTGGTTTTTGCTTGTTTGTTTGTTTTGTTTTGTTTTGTTTTGTTTTTCCACTGCTTCCCTTAACAGAAGTCACCTAAAAGCTTCTTTGTGGATTTGCACAGAGAAAGTGATAAACCCCCTTCCCTATGTGTGTATGTGCTGCAGTACTTGGGGACATTGCAGCTATGCTTCAGTCACATATGAAATATTTCTCACTCCTTTTCCACTGAGATACTATTTTAACCCAGATTAAGAATGTGGTGTAACTGTCATATAGTAAAACCACACTTTTTTGTTTGTTTGTTTTTACACTAAACTTCCTTTCTCAGGTCATTCATAGGCTAGGTGTTTGCAAGGTGAAGGACCTTTACTTGATGAAAAAAACACATCATGCAAGTCTGATAATTTTTCAAGAACAGATAGTTCAGCTTCGGTTAAATATACTTCCCTGGCAAAGCATATGTAGCCTTTATTGAAAACTGATCAGCATGCCAAGTTTCAATTGTTAAATATGAGTTTGGATTACTCAAGGATAAAAGAAATTAATACTTCTTCTTGACATGCGAGTGCATCACCAACATCCATGCTAAATGTAAGCAGACATAAAACAAAGAATGAGAAAAAACTGAGCCTGCAGAAAAAAATAGACTTCCCTCACTTGAAGAAGAAACACAGCAAGTTCTGGCACAAAAGAATTAGTAGTCCCAAGTTTGTTAACAATTAAAAATAGTAGAAATGCTAATTCCAGGTGAAAGGTCTTGTGTTATTTTTAACTCTGCCATAAATTAACTGTTGTAGTTTATGGTTAGTTAGGCCAGAACCCATTAAAATCAAAGTATTTACTGGATAGCTGGAGTGGTGTTTCTCACTGTGTCAAAGAGCCTGCTCTCCTTTCATGCTCTGGTAGTTTCATGTTGAGGTGTTAGCAAAATAAATAAGGACAACATAAGCATTTTTTCCCTTCAATAGCCAGAGAGCCTGGGAACAGGCAGCCTGTGGACACTTGCCCTCAGCTTCATGTCTCTGTTTGTTCCTAGGGCTTTGGATTCCCCTAGCAGACATCAACCCGTGGGCATACATAAACCTCCAGAAGAAGACAGGCAGCCCAGCAGGACCATGATCATCCCCAGACCTACCACAGCAGCAGGAAAGGCAACTTGCATAATTTGCTTCTCTGATATTTAAGCTGAACTTCTCACTTCCTTGTGTTTACTTGCTATGCCTTTGTTTTGCAGTCTGGAAACACTGTTTTCAATTCTTCTTGTGCCTGTTTGTGCATTTAGCTGTGTTGGGATCAAATACAAAGTGTAGCTCCAAGTGCAGTTTCGCACACTGGAAGTCCATGGCAGGCCACAATGGATAAAAAGCAAGATTGTAGAAAGTCTCCTTTGTTACAGTTTCTCCAGCATTTTTATGATTTCTTTACCTTGCATCAAATGGGACTACTACAGTGGTTATGAAGCCCTATACCTTGCATTGGAGGGTTTGCTTACTCGTCGTGTATATCTTGAGCTGGGTGTTTGTATCAGCCTTAGCGCCTCAGGTACATACATGAATCAGTCATGAGCCTGTGGTTTTGACAGTGCAGCCCACCCAGGTTTCATCCAGACATTGCAGGAAAAACACCTGGGACTGGTTTTGCTTCTTCATGGACATCTGTGTTTTCCATTTCCACCCAAGCATGGACAGTGGTATTGCTAAAGATTGACTTCACCTCTACGCACAGTTTGTGTCCTTTGACCCCAGGATGAACCTTTGTGTGGGCTTCTGGTTATCTAGCTCTTATTCCGTCTTCTGCACCTAGCTTTCCTTCTTGTGGTAAACATGGGCACAATGAGTGACATGTGAGCCTGGTCTTGCCCTTCCCCACAGTTGGGAGGCAGCTGGGGCTGTGCCAGAAAGCTGGGAAGCTGTTTAAACACAGACACTGTGTCACTGCTAAATGCAAAGTCAATCTGTGCATCATTGCTATTGTGGCCACCCATGTCCTGGAGGCCTGGAGAAGCTGGTTGAGATTTCCCTCAGAAGATCCAGTGTATGTAAAGGAGTAAGAGTGAGATGAGGTGGGAAACGAGTTCTTTTCCTCTTTTATCCATAAACCTTTACAAATGCCAGCCAAACTTAGTTTTCTAATGTCACCAGATTTCTCCTAGACATGAGTATTCTGCTGTTTGGCACAGCAGTGTTCCTGTCTGGTATCTAGAGAACCATCGTTAAAAATACAAAGAGTAATAGTTTGGTGAAAGTGCAGAATTGATTATTCTGAGTAATGTATTTGCATACTGGCATATGCACTCTGAAAGTAAATAAGATTATGTCAAAGTCATCTGGAAGAGAGTTAATTTAACGTCCTGGCTAAAGTTATGCAACCAGAAGGAGGCGGGGGCTTTGGGGTGTGGATGTAATAGACTGGCTGATGGAGCCTGGGGGACAAAATGTCCTAATGGAAATTGTATGTAGCACAAGAGAACGTAACATAGAATGCAGCAGCACAGCACTGGTTCAAGGCTGCTTGTATACACACACGTGAACTGTTTTTCTGTTAGTTTTAGGAATGCACAAAATGACAAAAGGGGAAGAAAAAAGGTATCTGCAAGATGGATGACCTATCTTGTTCATATTGAGATATAAGTTGCTTCTTCGTCCTGATTCAGAAAGGCCCTTGCAGTACATGCTAGTGTGTGAGTATGCTTCAAGTGCATTTGATGGATAAAGGCCAGCCTGTATTTTAAACAGAAGGATTGAAGAAATACTCAGGTCCTGTTTTCAAAAATTGACAGTGTTGTGAGAGATGATGCCCCCAAAAACATTATGGGTTGAAAAGTTGCTGGACTTCAGGGGGTGTTTGGATTTGGACCCAACCTTTACATCTGAGCTTTGACTTTTTAACAATTTGTTTTAAGCACTTGTTTTGAATAATTCCAGATTTTTAGGCATCTTTGCTCTGAACTGTTCACAGTAACTTTGTGGAGTTCATGTTTCTCTCTCGTTATTGTAGGATTGGAGCTAACTTTGCTATAAGTGAATATGTTTCTCACAATAAGCAAAGACTGAAATTAAGATCCAATCCTTACTTCTAAAGGTCTTTGCTTTCAGTACTGCTGCTCATAGCAGAAAAAATTCTTCCTTCGTGCTGAGAGTCACATGTCTCTAAATTCAATCTGACCCATGATGCTAAGTCTAAGGAGTAAGTTATTAAAGCCTGCACTTTGAGAACAATTTATTTTCCATGAAAATTTAAGCATAAGCTTTCCAGATATATAAAAATTTGTGGACAGCTACAGCAATGATACTATATCACATGGTGATGAAAGCATTTGAGCGCTTTTGTGTTGTTTGATTTATGTGCTGCATCAAGCTACATGCACTTAAGGAATCAACATGTTTAAGCATAATTACAGTACCAGGATGTGAAGTTTTTTAACATAGTTAATGTTTACAGTAAGGCTGTCTTGGGCCTCACAGTGAGTATTGATGGCAAATCAACCTCCAAGAGCCACAGGCGCAAGAAACTTGATGCTGAGTTTACCAGTGTCACCAAATGCTTCTGCGTGGTTAAGTTGAGAATGTCTTTTGCATGTAATTAGCATAGGGCTCATAAACTTCCTGGGCTAAATCTTTACCCAGAAGCTCTGCAAAGACACTCAGCCTGCTTCTCAAGCTGTGGTGCAAGCAGTTGTTCCTGCAGCTATGTAACCATGTCAGTGCCAGATCCAGTTGAGGGAAGAAACTGGAGTTGGCCTACACTCCAGAGGCAGGGATTTGCACTTTCTTGCTCTGGGCTAGGCAGATTTTGGGAGCTTGCAGCCAACGAGGGAGATGGATGCTTCCAGACAGTGGTGTAGAGCAAAGACTTAATTCTTTTCACTGACTCCTCAGCAGGACCAGACTGCAAGCGTCAGCACCTAATGTCAGGCAGAAGGAAAATTAAATTAAAAATTGTGGGATCCTTGCCAAACTGGAGGAGCCCCAGGAGGAACAAAGGCACTTCAGTATCAGGAAATTTAGCTGCAGCAAAACTCAACAGAAAGGTAGCTGAAAGCACTTGCTATCAGCACCCAGCTTTAAAGGAATGTACCAAAGAAAGAGACAGTGACTCCTGTGAGGAATGGTACTAGGATGGCACATCTGTTGCGTTGTGAAATCTGATGATGATCAAATTACCTTATTGGCATGAATGGTGTGCTGTCAGCATTAGGGCCCCGTAAACATTCTCCTGATATTCAGCCATCTGGCACATGAAACTTGAAGGAAAAATAGATGAAGAGCTGGATGAAAAAGTAGAGAAAATAGGATTTGTCCAGGGTAATTTCACTGAACCTGAAACTTTGCCTTTTGAGTCTGGAACAGGAACGAAATAACAGCTGACAGGAGGAGCTGGAGCCAGTGCTAGGAAGGAGGGGGGAATATGCAACTCAGCAGGGCACAATAAAGGAAATAACATAAAGCAGTGTCTCCTCAAATTGACCAGGTTGGACTGGACAAGCACCTAGGATTCAAAGATCTATGAGAATCATAGAATCATAGAA
>NW_010263234.1:0-496 GCF_000690775.1 Eurypyga helias
TGTAACGGTGCCTTCTGCTGGTCCATCTGTCTGTCTGCCTCTCACTTCCCACCCTCGTCCCCAGCATCTCTGACCACGTTGTCCAGTTCCAGCCGCACTTGGCAGGGAGCTGGAGGCTCAAAGATGTTATTTTGCTGCAACGTGGCAGCTGGGTAGAGGAGAGGGGCCGGATCAGCGCCCGGAGCCATCCGCTTGCAAATGGCCAGGGTGGGAGCAGCAAGATTGTCATGGAATCCTGGAATGGTTTGAGTGGGAAGGGACCTCAAAGCCCCCCCAGTCCCACCCCCCCCACGGGCAGGGACACCTTCCATCACAAGCCTCATCCAGCCTGGCCTTGGGCACTCCCAGGGATGGGGCATCCACAGCTTCTCTGGGAACCTGTCCCAGTGCTCCCCCCCTCTGTGGGAAGGATTCAGTTTAGCAGCCTGTGCACACCCCGCAGCGCCCCACTGGGAGATGGATGTGGGGCCGGCAGTACCGGGAATGGGGCTGGAAC
>NW_010263234.1:668-954 GCF_000690775.1 Eurypyga helias
CCTCGGGAAGCGGCTTCCCGAGGAGCCCCAGCCACAAGCGTTGGAGACTCTGCAAGGCTCCAGACACGAAAGAAGAAAGGAAGCGATGGAGATTCCGAGCGAGGAGTGGGAGATAGTGCCTTCCTGAGAGCTGCTCTTGGGTTTTCCGTTTGTTCTGGGCTGCTCTTCCTGACAAATGGCCCAACGGATGTATGGAGCAGCCTGGTCACGGTGGCACACGGCGCTGGAAAGAGCAGCAGCCCCGGGAAGGAAATCCTCCGGAGGCAAAAATGCCGAGGCAGCGGTT
>NW_010263235.1:0-1299 GCF_000690775.1 Eurypyga helias
GGAAGGAAAGAAGGAAGAGACGGTGCGCCGCGCCGCGCCGCGCCTTACCGCGCATGCGCCGGTGCCCGAGAGGGCACAGGGCGCCCGTCCGCGGCGACATGGCGTCGTGATGTGTAGGGGGAGGCCTGTGGCCCCAAAGGGTTTCGGCCCCATTCTCTGTGTGGTGCGTGGGCGGCCGCCTTTTATCCTTCCCCTGCTCCTGCCGATTGCAGCCCCGCTAGCGATGCCCGCTGCCACAGACGTTCTGACATTATCTGCTTCATGCCTTTCCTCGTAGAAAGCACGCAGGCGTTGTGCCTGCTCTCGTGCCTGCGTAATGCCAACCCCCTCCCCGTGTTATTCTCCTAAAATAACACTGCGTTTGAGTGTCTGTAAACCCTGTTCCACAGCCCGTGTTCTTCAAGGCAGAGACCATTCGCCGCCTACGAGTTCGGTCCTTTGCAGGTGTACCCATGCATTCCAGTTCCCTCTGCCTGCGGAGCCTGGTGGGACCAACCCCTCTGTTAGTAGGAACTCTCACTGGCAACGACCGTTCTCACCACGGAGAAAGCTAAGCAGCCTTTGCAGTCTCTGGACCTGTTGCTGCCCAGCATGGAGCAGGTTTATGGGGGAAGAAGCCTGGCGTTCCCATCAGTGCTACACGTGCTCACCAAGTGAAACAAGACAGAAGCAGCGTTGCTCCATGATGCTGTCTGTGTTGTCGCCACAACCGAACCTGATGGGCCTCCTGGCGTCAGGAGAAACACTACTGACATTGCTACCTCATACTGTGTTTTAATGTCTTTTAAACCAGTTCTTCTCTGGAATCTCCTCAATAACCTATTCCCTTTGCTCATGCTTCTGTAAGACTATGCTACTAATTAATTTATCCTTCTTTACTGAAGATAAATTAATTATGTTAAGGCTTTCATGTTAGTAATTCCTAGAGCTAAGACTTTGCCAAGGCAGTGTTTTTCGTATATGTAAATTTTATTTGCCCTTATTATATCTCTTCACTCATCTGGAGCTGTTAATTTGAAAGGAAGATTTTGATCACTGTGAAAACTGAGACCTTGGTAGTTAGTGCCAGCGAATGATATAATTGAAATTACTCCATCTGGTGGTGATAGAAGGTCTCAGGAACGTGATGATTCAAAAGAAGCTGCTGAAGAGCAGCTTGTGCCTCCCAGCAGACTCACTTCACAACCGAAAATCAAAGAATGATCAAACAGCTGTAAAGGGTGGCAGAGGGATCTGCAGAAATTTGGTCCAGCATATCTGTAAAAATTGAACAGTGAATCAGTTTTCTCAGAAAAGAGG
>NW_010263236.1:0-11206 GCF_000690775.1 Eurypyga helias
GCGAGCCAACGGCCGGTACAGAGCCGAGCGCGGTCCTGCCCGGCCGCTCGGCAAGAGGCCCGAGATTTGTCCCGGATCATAGCCGGGTCCAGCTCGCGGGAGGATGACAGGGACATTTCCAGCAGCCCAGCTCCGAGCAGGGGCTGAGATGGGGTTCTGGCCACGAACCCATCTGCACAGCCAGCTCTGCAGGGGCAGAGGGCAAACGCATCCCAACACAGCACCCCGGAACCTGATCCGGCACCCTACGGCACCCCAGAACCTGATCCTGCAAAACCTGATCCTGCACCCCAGAACCTGATCCTGCACCCCAGAACCTGATCCTGCACCCCAGAACCTGATCCTGCACCCCACCGGAACAGGGATGGTGCTAACCCTGCTAACCTGCAAGAGAGCGCAAGGGTCGCAGCCGGTGCTGCTCTGCACCCCAGTGCCTAGAGAGCTCCCAGCCGCCAGGACAAACGACGTCAAGAACTAGCCTTGACCCACATTTAGCTCACTCCATGGCAGCAGCAGCCTGGGAACAGAAACAGCCAGAAATGCTACACCAGATGCAAAAAGACCAGGGCAGGCTGCTGGCTGCCTGGCAGAGGCGGCTACGTTCCCCTCCCGCCACGCAGGGTAGCTCGGGACAACACACGAACCAACGCACGGTGGCCAAACACTTAAACAACAAAACAGATTGGGTCTTTAAAATTTAACACAAAGGAATAGCGAAAGCACTTCTCCCAAACCTAGGGCTCGCAGCCCCAACATGAACAAGACCAACCAAGCAGGAAGTTCCAGCAGTATTTTCCTGCGATATATGACCAACTTATCTTGCTCTTACGCTGAAAACTAAAGAACTTCCACCCTCAGCACCTAAGCATTGTCATAGGCAAGCACTCGGTACTCTAAAGGTGCCACTAAGGTTAAAGAAAAAAGTGCAGCCCATGCTGATTTATTCCAAAATCCCATTGTTTAGCAGAGGGAGCTCCCAAGGAACAAGGGGCAAGGCTACAACAAAGCCCGAGTGGCCATTGCCTTGCAGGCATCAGGAACTAGGGCCAGAACGGCTTTCTGGCTCTCAGAGAGCCAAGCAGCAGCATCCCCCGGGGGGGGTGGGCAGGGGCTCCAGACATTTGAGGCTCCCCAGGATGGTTTGCGATGGCTCTAAAGGCTGCTGGAAGAAACGGCAACTCCTCACCCTGCCAGCAGATGCATTAGGCACGGAGCAGTGTGGGGACAGGAGGTTTCTCCAGCACATTTAAGGCACTTCAGCATCAATCCGCTTCCTCTGCGGTCCGAATCATTCCCACACTCAGTGCTATTTCGGGGGGATAAAAGGCTTAAGGCTTCTGGGCTAACAGTGCCCAGGGGGAGCGTTTTCAGAGTCGTTTTTTAGTGTTGCTTTATTCCCCAGCTCCTGTTGGCTGCTGAAGGACTCTGGTTGCATTTAACCTGAGGAAAGCAGGTGCTGCTCCACGAATGGCTACACAGACATCCAAGCCAGAACCGTGCACACAGCACCCGAGGAACCCAAAGCACCGGGATGTAATCAGCAGGAGTGTTACCAGCACCCCTGTTTGCCTACGACATCCAGAGATATCCCCTGACCACTCTGATAATCCTCTGGTCTTACTCACACAGGACCTGCACAGAGAATTTATCAGAAAGACCAGGGCCTACGTTTCCTTTCAGTGTTGATTTTAACCGTCACGTTTGCACGTTCAGCATCTGACCTGCCAGGAAGGCAATTCCGAATTCATCTCCCAGCGTCAGAGACCACACCAGCTCCAGCAAAACACAGCATAAACACATTCCACCACATCAAAGCTACTGCAAAGCCCGACACCGAAGCCCTGAACGATTCCAGTTAGCCAGTCAGCACCTAAACACTTCTGGCAACAAACCCCTGATTTCTCACAGGTTGGATAAGTCACACCTCTTGTACCCGAGCAAAGGGATGGTAAAGTGCTGAGAAGGTTTTTGGGTTTAGGAGCTCTAGTCTCCCGAGCGTTTCAAGTCTTCATTTCCAGTTCTTACTTTGGGGAGCGTTCTTTACTGGGTGATGCAGTTGTCTCCCATGTCCTGAGCATATCTGTCGGATATTGCCGTCCTTAAGTCCTCCACCTCTTTGTGAAGCTGTTTTACCTCCACCAGTTTCTTTGCAAGTCCATCAGGGCTCAGCAAGTCGTCTTTCTCCTTAGCAGAGTACTGCGCAGCTGCGGAGTCAGAGAAGGGAGTTACCTCTGGAACGCAATTCCGACCGAGGCTCACACGCATTTCCAAGTGAGCCGGCAAAACCAACGCACATTTGCAAAAGAGGTGCTACTGAACATTTAGTTATTACGGTGTGCACCTTTAGAGAGCTAGCTAACCCCAGAAAGAAGGTTCAGAATCCCAAAAAGGTGAGAACCTTCCACGCTACATGTGAGCTATTTAATTCTGCCGCAGCACTGGATCCAAAGGGTTTGCTCTGGCATACTTACAGCGAATGCCCAGGAGCAGGGAGAGGTTGGGATCCTTGCCCTGAGCCCTCTGAGTGACAATGCTGTAGACCGACTGTAAATCCTGCAGACAACTGGCCAGCTCGCCGTGCAGCTCCTGGGCGAGGCGAGCGGTCTCAGCGGGCAGCGGGCGGGTGGTCAGCTCCGCCTGCCGGAGTCGCTCCTGCAGGGTCAGGTTCTTCTCAATGAGATCCTGGTTCTGCACCGACAGCTGAACAAACGGACACGGCAATTAGTGATCCGCACCAGCACACTTAACAGCAGCTTAACACAACTGCCTGATGATGCTACGAGCACCAAGAGCAGGAGGAGCTGGTTTGCATCAAGCCTTCCAGACTCTGGCCAGAGGAGCGGGTGTCAGTCCCACAGGGCGCGAGCAGTCGGCTTTAGTGGCTCTGACGGCAAGCACCCCGTGACACTGCAGCGTCCCTGCCCCGGCGTGATGCAAGCAAAGCTTCCAGGAGGTGGTTGTGCATCACGCCAGCTCTGCCCTGAAGGGCTGCCATTGTGCTTGGCTTCTTTTAGGCTTGAGCACGGGGCTCAGCCCTGCCCTTCAGCCAATTTGGGCTTTGCTGCCTTGCTGCCCCCAGCTGACAAGCTCAGCGTCCTCCACCGCAACCCACCGCCTCAGCTGAGGCTCCCAGGGCAGAAAACACCTTTGTCCTTCCACTTTTAGAGAGAGAACAACTCCTTTCGGAGCACTGACAGGGTAATTGAGTAGCATGAGAGTGCTGCCGACTGCAAATTAAGGGCCTTGCTAAGACCATTCTTCATTCAGCTCCTGCGCTCAGGCACTCTAACCACTCCCCTGACCTCTTTCACAGCAGTCCGGAGCTGCTGCAGTGCATTTTCTCTTCTCACTGCCTCCTCCTTCAAAGCTTGACTCGTCCCCTCTTCCTGGGTCACCTGTTCTTCCAGGTTCTGGAACAGACCATGGGAAAGCAGTAAGTCTCACTCCCTCCACAGCAGATTCTAGGTCCCTCCGCAGTCACCTCTCACCTTTACTTGCAAGGACAACTGCTCCATCTTCTTCTGCTGTTTGTCCGCAATCTGGAATCAAAAGCAGAGACATAAGAACTGACCACACGGACTCTGTAATGCCACCAGGACTTCTCCTTCAGTAGGACAGCATCCCCTCTCCTCTTTCCTGCCAACTTACTGCTTTAATCACTGCCTCTGCTAGGAGTGGACTTAGATTTCCAGACGAAAGGCACCTGATAAAAGGCCCCATTAGAAGTATCAGCTAAAAACAGACCGGAGAAGTTGCATTCTTGTGGTTTTCCTCTTCCCTCTACATTCTGCAACTTCTCTCCAGTGTGACTGTAGGAGTGCATGGCTGTCACACCAAGAACAGCATTTAACACCCCCCTGCCCCGAGTTTGGAATTCCAGGAACTGTTGCTTCAGTGCAATTGTGACTGCCCCCCCACCCCCAGTTTGGAATTCCAGGAACAGTTGCTTCAGTGCAATTGTGACTGCCCATGATTGCAAAAGTCCCCCAATTTCATTCTGGTGCCTGGTGTGACTCAGTGGAAGGAAAAATGTGTGATTCCCACTCGGAACAGCTTGTTACCTTCCTGAGGCAGTCGCATTCTTTCTTCAGAGAGTCATTTTCTATTTTCTGTCTTTCCCCATCCTGGGCAGGGGTTCCTCTCTCTGCATTCTTTACACACTGCTGCACCTTGTCCTGCAAGCTGAAATTATCAGAACACCATGGGAAAACCAGCTTTATTTGGGGCGTTTCCCTCACTAAACTATACGAGGCAGTGAATGATTTTTACAGCAGGTGCCAGTGTTGCCCTGTTCCCATCCTAGCTTGCCAACTGCAAGGGCCGTGAAGGAAGGAGTCCCTCTCCCTGGACGCAGCCCTACCCACGATATTGGCACACTTGCAGAGATGCAACCACTGCGGATTGCGTAGGCCCGTTTTGCAAGGAGTTACAGTTGAGAGCAATAACCTGAGGACGTGGACAAACCCAGGTGACAAATGGGGTCCCCCTTTCTTTCAGCCATCTGCTGCTGCTCCCACCTCCACCGCTGGCACACGGCATTTGAACACGGCATTTCGGCGAGCGCTCACACAATCCCAAACCCCCGGTAACCAGGTTCCAAGCGGTGGGACAGCGGCTGTGCCGAATCATCACTGTCCTTGGCACTGAAGTGATCGTTGCACAAGACAAAGCTTATTCTCATCCTTCAGATTTTTACCTGCGCACAGTGGAAAGAAGCTCCAGCTCCTTGTGTTTTTGGGTTTCTAGCTGCATCTCTTGCTCCCTGAAAGCAGCCCGGACATCTCCGAGCTCGGTTTCCAGTGCCAGCACCGTTTCCTGCAGAGCAGTACTCTTCAGTTCAGATTCCTTCAGCTGCAACAAAAACCATCACAAGCCTCTAGAGACCTCCCAGGGGTTTCACCACACACACCCCATGTTTCAACAACATTCGTAAGGCAGATTTTTACTACCCATGTGGCAATTCTCAGCTATAGCTCGCAACAATCCTCCTCCGAAAAGGCACGTGGAGTTGTGCTCTTGGGCAGCTGCACAGGGGATTGACTACCAGCAGCTCTAGAAAAGCCACCTGAGCAAGCATGTGAAGAGCTGTCATCACAACTCAGAGGAAGCTTTACCTTCTGACTCTGTTTCTGGTGGTCCTCGAGGGTTGGTAGATCAGCCAGGTATCGTTCCAGGGTCTCAATTCTCTGTTGTCTCTCCCTGTTTTGTTCAGATTCCTTTTGGCATTTCTTTTTAAGATTATTAATGTGTTTGTCTCTTCCCTTTACCTGTGGGGACAATTATATACAAGTTTATGTAATTTCTTCTCCGTTCTTCAGTCCTCTGTAAGCCCACCCATTTACCTTTTTGTACAGCACTCATTGTCAAAATACAAGATCACCTCAACTCAGCAGTATTTCTGCCCTCTTAGCTACAGACAGGCTTCTTCTCTGGCTAAAAGAACAGCTACAGAAATACTTTTAACTGCAGGAGAAAAGGGCTTTTTCTTACAAACCAAAGA
Source organism: Eurypyga helias (assembly GCF_000690775.1). Classification (NCBI taxonomy): domain Eukaryota; kingdom Metazoa; phylum Chordata; class Aves; order Eurypygiformes; family Eurypygidae; genus Eurypyga; species Eurypyga helias. The sequence continues at coordinate 5,501 of NW_010263236.1, forward strand.
ATTCTACAGGGAGATCAGAAAATACCTACAACCACACATTGCCACAGAAAACTTTCACCCAAGCACTACATTGACTTTTAGCCTTCCCACCTCCAGAGCAATGGGATCATACCCTTTCTTCCTGTTTCTTTAACTCCTCTGCATGTTTCTGCATCGTTTCCTTCAGCGATTCCCGGATCAGCTTTGCATCCACCTCTGCCGCAGCCAGTTTTCTCTCCAATTCAATCTTTTCCTTACTGAGGGCTTCAGTCTTCTCTGTGAACTGTGCTCGAAGAAACGTGTTCTCCCGCTGCAGCTCCTGCAAACAGAGACAGCCTATGGATTCAGTTAGCTACGGACTGGCACCAAGCAGCTCGCCAGCTCGGAGCTACGCTCTCGGCCCGCCTGATTCCCAAACACCACTCGTCTCACCCCACGGTATCTGAAATAGCACTCCTCAGTGCTGCCAGGCATCTGCATCGCTTCTAAACAAACCCCAGTGCTGCAGGGCTTGACATCAAGAGACACAGAAGATCTCAGAGATGACAGGAAATTGGGACTCCACACAAAGGATAGTTTTACTCTGCGTAGCTCTCCTACTCAGGAAACACCTCATGAGAGGTGTAGGGCCACTGGATTCAGTACATATTCCTTACTGACACCCTGTTGCACCCAATCACCTGCATTCTCAACACGTAGACATCTCCGTAGGGTGCTGGGCAGCCGAGCAGGGCACTGTGAACTTGCAGCTCACTTTCCCGAACCTTCTGCTCCAACTGGGATATGTGTTGCCTTTGTCTGTACAAAAAAAAAAACCCGCAGGTAAGACACCGTTCTCAAACATACACCTTGTTTTCAAGGAAAGTAGAGAGCAATACAACGTGAACAGTGCCACCACAACTCCAACGCTGTGTGCAGCTACAAGCAGAACAGCAAAACAACTCGTCAACTCAAAACTGAGCTGCAAAGAAACAATCTGAAAGACATCCATTTCAATTTTTATTTATTGACAACCGGTATTAACTTGTCCTCCCTCACCCTCAGCAACGATTATACATAAAACACACAAGCCTTGCATGCTTCGGAGGAGCCAGCTGGGCTGCAGAGCTTATGAGTAAAATGAATAGACAGAGGACTCAAAATTGGAAAGCAGATGAGGTGTTTACCATCCAAATCCCAAAGGTAGTTTTCATGAGGATTTATTTTTTGAAAAGCTGGCGAGAAGTGTTGTTTGCCAGCCTGAAATCCCAACGAACAAATTCCAAATAAAGATCTCCAAGTGCTCCCAGAAAGTCCTCAAGCGAAAGAGCAGTAGTTTTGACATTCCAGACAATTGTAATGTACATGGAAATCTTTCTTAATAGAAAAACATAAGAGTGATTTATTTGAACCCTTCAGGATCACCATGCTACTTCCAAGAGGAAGGGGAGGAGAGCTGTTCTCAAAGGTCATGATGTTGTTCTTTGACACAGGAAAAAAAAAAAAGCTCAGTCAGGGAAAAGGGACTGAGGTATGAGCTTTCCTTGGTACTTTCAAACCCTCCCTTTCCCAGAGGAAATGCACCGGAGTCCTTACACCACACCGGGATCACACTCTCACCTGTCAATGAGAAGCTCTTTCTCCTTGAGCAGGTTTTCATTGGAGTTCAGGATGTTGATCCACTGGGCTGGATCAGGTGTAGGCAGCGGCGGCGGTGAATACACCGAGGGATGGTGGCAGCCGCCTCCATTTTGTAACTGGAAGAGGAGACAAAACGAGGAGGGAGAGGTTTGTGCTCCGCAGAGGTAATTGCAACACTGCTAGGGCTATTTTGCACACTGTGTGCTCATCTGCATGCCAGGACATTGCTATTTCGGTCCCCATCGATGTCCAAGAACAAGTAACTTTGCCCAAGCACAACTGGAGATTAACAAGTAATTTTAGATCCCTGCAGCTCACTGGAAACAGTTTGTCTCCCTCTGGGTACAGCTGGTAGGGGGTGATAAACAGTTTCCATCTGATAAACTGCAGATAGTTTCATGCACCTTTTAAAAAAGACTGTTTCCTAGCCCTGAGAATACACGTCTCAGCGTGCTTTTTCTTCGCTGTTTCTAGCGGACAGGACATTTCACTGTTGTAACATAACACAGGGCCGCTCCACGTGAGCGGTGCTTAACGATACCCGTGACACCGCAGGTTGTAAAAGCACAGAGAGACTTTCAGCGTGAGACAGGGAGAAGCACGAGACATTCTGCCCCTTGCTTCGCACGTCTGGGACAACGATCCACGGCTGAAAGAGACAGGAAGGGTCTGAGACTCACGTGTTCCCACAAGCGGCTCCCTACCTGCATTTGCTCTACTTGCAGTCGCACTTTCTCCAACTGCTGTTTCCAAGCACTGAGCTCGCAGACCCTCTCGTGCGGATGCAGCGGGCAGGCTTCCTGCATCCATGCTCGAGATGGAGGCGTTACAGGTTTTGAAAAGAAACTGTTGGCTTGGAGTCCCGTTGGCATCAGTCTGCTCCCGCTCGGCCACGCTCCCTCCTGGGGCTCGCAGACTCCATCAGCCCCCGCCGCTTGCTTACTCTCCGGCAGCACCTTGTAATGGTCCTTTCCTGCCTCAGCTGCCCCGGAGTCCGGATTGAACTTGTGGAACCTGCGGAGAGGGTCAGCGCACAAGCTATCCAGAAAGAGAGACTGGTTAAGGGTGCGCTCAATGGCTGGGGTGTCAAACTTCCAAGTATCTTCTGTTCTCATGTGATCAGAAACAGGATGCCAGAGTTGCTCAAACCCATTTTCCCCTGAAGTCCCGTAGAGACGCAAGAGATCCCTGGGTGGCACCTGAGAGGACTTCCCGGCATTAAAGTCCCCGTTTCTCACGAGCCCCGCGTGCTCAGCGGCGGATCCCGGCATTTTTGAAGCAGCCTGCGAACAGCTCTGGTCTCCTGCAGAGCACAGCTTGGAGGGTGAGGCACCCAAGGTGGAAGGCATAACATGGGCTGTTGGGATGGTCACTTGGGTTTTGATGGGCTGGAATGAGGAACCGTTACTGGAATTGCAAAAGTCTAGTGAAAGAAAAAGAGTGATGCTTTAATTACGACCCTGAAAATATTCTGACACCAACAGCTGTTCCTCTGCTGAACAACTTTCTGAAAGAACTTAAACCCAATTCTTTTCCCCCTAGCAAGACTAAGGCACATCTGTGTTCCCCCTAGCTACAGGTTTCAGGAACCTGCTGACATTTTCCTACCACCATAAACCACAGGGAGAATCCAAGTTTAGCTCAGTACACATTTTCAATCCCTTGTTTTTAAGCTACTCTAGTAAAATGTTAAATCAATAAGGATTTCTAAGCCTACAGAAAGATAACAAGTCCTTTAAATTGAATTAAAAGGCTGAAACTTACTCAGCTGAACACTGAGACCTCGATTCTGTTCTGCCCGTCCCACCGCTCAGCGACTCTGAACCGTAACCAGAGCTACCTGGAGCCTTCACTAAGCCCATGATGAGCTTCAAACACAGCTGAACACTACATCACCAACCAGCTGACCTTCGAACTCCTCCAGGACGCTGCACCAAAAGAGCTTTTTCTAGAGGCTAGAGGAATGGCTCTCGCCTTAGTGCCACAGGAAACGAGAGAGCGCGCAGCGCACGCGCCCCGGCGTGAGCCCGTCCTGTCAGACGGGCACCAGACCTGGCTACGTGGAAACGCAGGGTTATTCTTAGCCACTCTCAGATTTCAATACAGCAACAGCAAGAGCTGAGAAAGGCAAACAAGCAAAGCGTCTGTTCCCACTCCGTGTCCCAATACAGAGTGTATCGCAGTAATTCCAGGTTTCTCCCAGAGGCACAAGCTTGTTTCCCTCACGGGTTTGGCTAAAGGCCCGTTCTCACATGATGTTTCTTGAATCCAACACCAGGACTGCGAGGTCACCCTTCCACCTGTGTGTAACCTCAAATCACTGCTACAAGAAGGAATAAAAGGTTACAGCTGGAATAGGACCAAAACCAATCTGCAAAGACCCTCCCCTCATAAATGAGCAGGAAGGGCAGAAAATCGTTTAGGAATTACTTGGCTGTGCTTGGGAACTCCAGAGAACACCGTGCTACCAAGCAGTCACAACATGTTCACCTTGGCAGATGGAGAAGAGACAGTCCAATTTCCTTTTACAGCCCCTAAATTTATACCCCAGTATCACTATCAAGGCACTCGAGGTCTCTGACCAGCGCGCCACGCGTGGGTGCCGCACTCGGTTCCTTGAGCGTGCTAAGGGTCGTGACAACAACATTCCTAACGTGCCGACCTGGAAGTCGGCGTGCTTCAGCCAGCTGCCAGCGCTGCCACCCAGTCCCAGCTCTTACAGAAGGGCTACACCACCACAAACGCTCACAGGGGCCGTTCCCGAAAGGGCCAGCCTGGTCTCCCCTGCCCTCAGCGTGCAACTGGAGGTTTTCTTTACCCGGAGAGAGGCTGGATGGGACACAAACACGCGCTCCAGTAATATTTCAAGCAGTACTTCCACAAGCCAAACTTCCTAAAAAGCCTTCCTTTCAACTCACAGATTCTGAGGATCTATGGCTCAAAAGGCTCAAGGCAGCTTGTGAAACACAGGAATATGGGATTGTTTAAAGAACACCACAAACTTCCTTGCTGCTGGAAGAAGCAGCAGTGGTTCGTGTCTCTTACAGGGATGAAGATGAAAATACAGGTGGAAAGGATTGCTGAGACAAGCAGCTTCACAGAACGTGCCTCAGCTGAGGGCAAGGCTGCAGCGTTCTCCAGCGAGAAGCACACAGCTCTAACACCGAGGAGACTTACGCAAAGGGACACAGAGCTGAAGGCTCTAAAGGCACCTATAAATCATTGCTTTAAAAAAAAATAAAAAAGCACCCAACAGACTTGCTGATGAATCGCTTGTTGGTCAGTACAGAACAAGCAAATCACCAAGGAGGCTCTTTCAGTCAGTTAAAAATACTTGCTACTGTCAGAAGATATCCAAACCTTCTTGGGGAAACAGCAAGTCAGTTAATTGCTCGTTTATATTTCAGGCAGCACATCTGTAGCAAGGCACTGGCTTTGACACAAACATCACAACAAATTCTGCTCTCCCCAGGTTCCCCATTCTAGGGTTTGGTAATATCGGGGTATTTAATGCCTGTTAACTTAAAAGCCTGTGGCTGTTAGTGTGTGACCCCAAGCTGACCGTCACCTTCTGTGCTGTCTGAGCAGGAGGTGCCAAGGCCCCCATCCCTGCTGTCGGCCACGCTTGAGCAGCGACTGACACGGCTCTGGAACTTCGCAGACAACATAGGTGTTTTCCAGTCAGTCTCCAAGAAATGACTCTTCTGACTGGTGCCAGGATCTGGAAAGAAAAAGCCAGAGATCTTTATGTTTTAGCCAACAGACTGAAAAACCTTTTGACACACCTCATTAAGCCGTTATCTACTCAGCCCTGCTACCAAAACCCAAATCTTGCTTGACTCCCTGTTATTGTTGCTAAAGAAAACTCTTCTGCAAAAGGAAATGGCAGCCAGCACAGGGAAGTCAAAGAATATCAACAGGAGATTGAAAATCAATTTCGTTAAGGAAATCGGGATGCAAAAGCAGTAAATTATATACCCACTGATGTTTGGTGTTATTACACCCAGCTGATGCTCTGGTACTCAGACTAAACAGAGCAGCATCATTGGCACACAGCAAAACTGGTCCAATTAAAGATATATATTTAGAATCACGGAATGGTTTGGG
>NW_010263237.1:0-324 GCF_000690775.1 Eurypyga helias
TGATCTTATGGGTCTTTTCTAACCTGTGTGTAATTCTGTGATAATCCATGTTTTCATAAGCATTCCCATTGAAGACACATAGGTAGAAAACAAGGCAAAATACAACAAATCTCCCACAAATCGGAAATTAAAAGAATAACAAATGAAAGTTATTTTAATTGTTAAGCAATATCAATGTTAGGTTCATATAAATGAGTTTCCCACAGAATGTCCCAAAGCACTTTCCAAATAGGAATAGAATCATAGAATCACAGAATGGTTTGGGTTGGAAAGGACCTTAAAGACCATCTAGTTCCAACCCCCCTGCCATGGGCAGGGACACCT
>NW_010263237.1:371-5498 GCF_000690775.1 Eurypyga helias
GAAGGGGGCACCCCCAGCTTCTCTGGGCAGCCTGTTCCAGTGCCTCACCACCGTCTCGGGGAAGAACTTCTTCCTGATCTCTAATATAAATCTCCCTGCATTCAACTTAAACCCATTACCCTTGTCCTGTCACTACAGGTCTTTGTAAAAAGTCACCTCCCAGCTTCCTTGTAGCCCCTTCAGGTACTGGAAGACTGTAATGAGGTCTCCCGGAAGCCTTCTCTTCTCCAGGCTGAACAAGCCAAATTCTTGCAGCCTTTCATCACAGGAGAGGTGCTCCTGCCCTCTGATCATCTTTGTGGCCCTTCTATGGACTCAGTCCAACTGGTCTATATCCTTCTAATGTTGGGGGCTCCACAGCTGGACGCAGCACTCCAGGTGGGGTCTCACAAGAGCAGAGTAGAGGGGCAGAATCCCCTCCCTCGACCTGCTGGCCACACTGCTCTGGATACAGCCCAGGATATGGATGGCTTTGTGGGCTGCCAGCACACAGTGCCGGCTCATGTAATAATTTAGGTCTATGCCATCAATACAAAATAATGAGTGTTTACAGTTTATTGATAAGGAAACTGAGATTTGTAGCCTTTTCTAAAGTAATTTGTCAAAAGAGTCAACAATTTTGGTTAACTTTCTATCTGTTTCTTCATTCAGAGAACATTTTTGTCTTCTTATAGTATATAGGTAAATACTTTTAAATTACTTTGTTCTCTTTGTATACTGGTGACATAACAGTATTCAACAACCCAGACAAAAACGGATGATAGTATTGGAAAGACACAAACACAAACACACAACCTGGCTACAGAAAGATTATGCTTCTCAAGGCACTTGAAAAGTAATTTCAGAGGGGAGTGAAGCTGCACTATTTCTCTACATAATGGTGAAGCAATATTTAACAAATATTGTGATGCTGTGTAGCAAAAAGCTGCTGGAAATACACTGATTACCACTGTGGAAGTTTGGACTAAGTAATGCCTATGGGAATACACCTTCAATTAAATGCTATAATGTACAAGCGAATGTGCATGTGCGTGTGTTTCCAGAGTCCTGCATCATCCTTTTTTTTTCCTCATTTTATTCACATTACTCTTGAAGGACAAGCACAGGGGGGAGTGAACTGGGATTTATTCCTTCTTATTAGTCACAGGCTGAGATAGTCCTTTGCAAAATCAGTCAGCAACCCATGTGCAAAGACATGTGAGCATAACTTGAAGGTGATGGGCTGTACAAATGTGGGTGTGGTAGTAACCTGAACCTTTTCTTGCAAGTTGTGATGAGTAAGATGGAAAAAGCCCGACTTGACCTTTACAGCTGAGGTTCAATTTGCAAGACAGGTGGAGAGACACTAATTGTTGTGAACTGCTCAAAGGCAATGTCAAGTCACGGACAGACAATGCCTATGGATTCATACAACTATTTTCTACTGGCCTCAGAGTAAAGATTATTCATCTGGCCGTGCATTCTCCTTTTTATTTCCTTCCTCTCAACCTTTTCTCGTCTCACTCTGATACCTGGATACATAGCAAGTGAAATCCTGTAGTGTCTGCTTGTCATCTCCACTTTCCTTCTTTAGCACTCATTTGGCAAGGAGTGCAGGTAACTTGATGGGTATTTATTGCAGTGCCGGATCATGGCTTGAGGACACTGGCAGTGTCTGAATCAGTCTTTGATCCACAGATAGTATTTCAATTAAAGACAGATTTGGCAGTGCCTCTTGGTTTTCCATCAAACTTTGCATCATATCTTATTCCCTTTCCCCCTCCTACGCTGGAATCCTCCAGGGAAATGTCATCCATTATTATTATTTGTTTTTTAGACCCTGCTCAAGGACTTAAACTTGGTCATGTAAGAGTACAACTCTTGTCTGTGATTACCTTTTTTAACTAATGTTAAACTATGATAATCCCTGTGTGATTTTAAGTCAATTTTTCCCAAGTTAGAGTTCTTTTAGCTTGTATGCCTTATTTGCTTTATTATTAAGTATATGCCTTTTTATTTAGTGGTGTTAAACGAGATTTTTGTTACTTGCACTCAGTGTATCTGACGATACACACCATTTTGTAGGAGGGACCCCATCTTTCAATTTGAAGAAGGTGGCAATTTGAAGAAGGTGGAACATGTGATAAAGGACAGGATGTTGACAGTGACAAAAAGATGTAGTGTAATATCAAATGAAATTACTTATTAAAAAAGAGAGCAAGCGTTAGAGAGGAAAAGCTAACATTAGTCCCAGAAAAATGAGACTTGGAGACAAATTCATGCAGTTACAGAAACATTTTTGTTATGTTTAAAAAGACTTTACTGGATGTTAGCTGCTGGAAAAAAAAAAAAAAAGAATTGCCAGTCATTTGTAAGAAATCATTTGAGCAACTGGAAAAACAGCTCACAAACAAGTAGATAAACATGGGCACTCTTTCAGTAGAGCTGCATCACAGTATAAATGGAAAGTTGGTAGTGAGGATATGCTAAGTGATGCCAACCCTTTCCACTGCAAAATCTGGGCAGATTTTTAGGGAAATTGCATGAAGTTTTTGAGGCATCTATTCAAACCACAATGCCATCCTTGGATTCTACTAGGTGGTGCTATCTTAACCTGCATCCAACATTTTATGGCACTGTCTTGCAAGAATACATCCCACTCCATCCTGAGAAATTTTCAGGTATTTTATATCCAGTCTGGGAGAGCGATCTTTCCTTCCTCACCAGTAGTGGTTTATATTGGGTGCAGATGGAGTTTCATTGTCTTTACAAGTGCTTTCTCCTGCTGCCAGGTAAGACATTTGTTACTTCCGTTTGTTCCTGGCTGCAGAAGTGGGTGATGGTGAATCCCAGGGGGTAGCTAGCCTGACAATGTGACCCTACTGGGACATACACCCTGCCCAGCTTCTTGTGCATCAAGGCAGAACAAATCGCTGTCTGGTTTTTTGTATAGAGCTCTGTGTTTGACAAGGAAGAGCTGGTGGCTTTTCCTTTGGTGGTTGATTTGTATGCCCTGTTAAGGTGGAGTATAACACCTACGCAGCAGCACACAGCCTCTCCTCCCAGCTGCTAACACTGGGATGTGAAAAGCAGTCTGTACACTTAAAATTGCTAGCTGGTTGACCAAACAACAAGGTAGTCAGAGTGTAGCAACAGGGCATATTTGAACAACATTATACCGTTAAAAACGTCCACTTTTTTTTTCTTTTTTTTTTTTTTAAGCCATGTATAATTTTTCATTTCTTATATAACTCTGTAGTTCACACAAAAAAAGGACATGGGAACTACAACATGCACAGCCCTCAATACAGGGCAGTTAGTCATTTCTGGTTTATATCAGAATATGCTGTTCCATAAAACCATTCCTGTTAACTCTGAGAGTAAAAATCAACTTGTAATCTCTGTGGAACAACACTCGTCCTAATAAAAACATTTTGGAGGAAAAAATAAACAAAACCAGAAGCCTATCTATTTTTTTCACTGAAATTTAACATTATCCTAATGTGACATAACATAATCCACCTAGGCTGATGCCTAGAAAAAGTTCTCTGCTAACATGTGAAACTCTCCCAGCTCAGAAATATTTTGTCTTCTGGTGAGTCATGTTTTGCAGGAAGAGGCAACATCTTATTTTAGACAAAAATTTGTACTTATAGAAATGTTCCAGAACTTCTCCGTGTTTGTAAAACAGTAAATGTCTAATTTCCTTTTGATCTCTGCACTTCCTAGTTGGTGAAATGAGGGGTTCAATGCATAAGAGATAGGGACCTTGGAGAAGACATCTTCCAAGAGTTATTTTAAGACGTGCTTATATCGAGCTGTTGAGTGGTTTTTCCAACTTGCTGTTTTCACAGTCCCGTTATGATTTATATTAATACACTCTTGCAGTAAATTCTACTTGATTTTCTAAGGATCAATGATTAAGGGGCTTTCAATAGTCATACTATTGTTATATACTTACAGTAATACATTACTTACATTATTACTTCAGTAGCAGTATTACCTTACTTATGTAATTACTTAAGTGATACCTTAATACATAGCATTGAGCAAATACCAATATACAGTTTATGACTTCAATATTACAAGCATATGGTTTGAAACACTTTTTATTTGCATGCTTAGGACATGAGCTCAAGAACTGGAAGCTTTTGTATTCCAGGAGAGTTATGCAAATGAATTTCACCTCTGGGCAGAGGAAGCACACAGTCTATGTATCATGTAAGAACTCATTGTGCATATTAATTAAATAAGACCATGTGCTGGCTCACAGAGGCAAATTTGATCCACATCAATGATGCTTGCACAAACTGCACATTGACCTGTTAATGAGTCCTCTGTTGTTAATTACTATCCTGTTAAGAAAGTGCCCAATATTATTGATGTGGGGCATACTGTACCATGCTCAATTTTTTCTGATGTTGTGGAGCCAACTGGTTTTAATGACAAAGAGAAACGATGTATTCTGCCATGTAGTGGAAATGTAGTAGTTTCAAATTCCAAAAAAACAGACCACTGCATTGGTTTGGGTCACTGCAACATAATATCAGGAAATACACTGTGGAATGAAGGAAGTTGTTCGCTCAAAGGATGCTGTAGATTCAGACTCATTGTTGCAACTGGGAAAATCTATCAGGCTTGAATTTTAGCCACTCTCCTTGTGTTCTGGTTTTCAGCTATCAAGTCATGGTACTGACTACTTCAGGAATGGGATTGTGGTTCCTTTTAGTTTGTGTATTGCAAACTCTTTCCTTGCTCATTATATACCCTGAATGTACATTAAGTAATGAAACAGAGTGACAGATAGCATATATAATGTAATTAACACACCTGCTAAAACTTGAAAAATTCTGATTGAGCTGCAGCAGGAAATAAATCAGAAATGCCAACAGCATAAAAAGAAATGCAGGGAATTGACAGTCAAAAGGAGTATTACAAAATATACTAAAGAAAACAGTAGGCTCAGAACACATTTGTGCTGAGAGACAAACGTGAGATTGACACACCCCAGACATGCTTCGAGCAGTGCTTTGATTTGGGACATTTTCTAAACCATTCATTGAACATGGCCTCAAAAATGAAGTTAACTAGGGAATACAGGATGTGTGTGGTCGCTCACAGGGGGAATCTACACATCAGAGAGGCAGC
>NW_010263238.1:0-20025 GCF_000690775.1 Eurypyga helias
GAGGAACGCCACTCGTCACCGATCCAGAAACTAGAAAACTTAAGTATGTCCTCATGTTCAGTACTTCCAGCTGACTGGCTCTACATGGGGGATTTTGTAGACTGCTCTTCTGCAGTGCCTGATTTTTCTCCCATCATTGTTACTGGCCTTTGGTATCTAGTCAACAGTGTTGTTAGATAGCTGCTTTTGATGCTGAATAGCTTTTCATTTGAAGGAAATGTGAAATAATTTCTGCAAAACTATCAACCATGTACAATCTGTGGTATCTTCCAGGTCAGTATTTTTAATCTTTCACCCACATGTTCCCCCAAAAAACCCCATTGCTAAAAAGAAACATGACTTTCATTTCTATTTTGCCATATTTATGTGTAGGTAACAGGCTTCATACCAAAATGTACTACCACTGAATGTTAGAAGTTTATAATTAAGATAATACTCTTACCTAATTAAAATGCTGTCTGATGTTTATGGTTAATTAGCAAAAAAACTAAAAGATTGAGTTACTTACTGGGCCTTTGACTGATTGAACTGATATGTGTCCTGGATAAAACATAAATATTGCAGAAAATAATCCAATATGACATCTCTGACATTCAACTATAACTTAAATTATAGACTGGTCAGTAAATGATCTTAAGCTGTTTAAGGTTTCATCAGCCGTCTGCAAGATTGATTTTCTTCAAAATTACTGTACTAAAATGTTTTCTTTTGTTGTTGTACTGACTCAGATCACAAACCACAATTTTAAGATCGGCTCCTATTTACAAAAATGCTTTGACATAGTGCATTTGTTCAGCCTAGGCAACAATAAAGGATTGTGGTATCATTTTGAAGAAGGTTGTTTGACAGACCCTGTTTGTTTATTTGGGGTAATGTGAGCTGCATTCAGAAAATGTTATATTTTGTTTCATGATTGTGTACATTCTCTCCCACTGCTTCCAGGCAAGCCCTGTAAGCAGAGAAGACACGGATTTAGACCTTGTTTCCATGGCCAGTGGAAGTGCTTTGACTGAGAACAGAGAAAAAAATAGGCAGCCACACAGATACTCAGCAAGATCTTCAAGTAAGTTATGGGTTTTTTCTGTATCAGTTTTAAAGATCACTTTAAAATGATAGGTGGAACTGAGCATGCTTGGAATCCCTAATAACACATGCTACTTATGTTTCTTTCTTACCTAAAACCTTTTCATACATTTTCTACAGTTGAGTTTAAATGCTCAATATTATGCGTCAATAATATCAATAGACTTTCCTCTTGTGATTTATAACCCTCAGGGAGTTCCCTGTGACATATGCTAGGTCTTCTGATGATCGAGTTCTTAAGGGATTTTCTTTCCTCTAAATTATAAAACAGAGGGGTTTTTTTTTAATGTTGTCTCTTTTTCTTTCCAAAAGAGGTTTGAAAAATACATGTTTTGTTAACTGAATACCGGAACACGTGTCCTAGTCAAGCCACAGAATTCTGTCACGTTGATTACCAATTAGGCTGTAGCATATGCATCCTACTGAACTTACTATAACTGAGTGGCAGAGCATTCTTTTATAAACTTATCTTTTTAACACTCTAATGTCATACAAACTAACAGAAGAATCTGTGTATAGAAAAGAAAAAAAAATTGTACTTGAAAGTCATAAAATGGTAGTTTTAAGTTCAATGTTTTATTTTGTGTAATATAACTGAAGAAAATGTTCATATATTTCTAATAATATGACATGCTATATTTTGTCATTTGTGCGCAATGTCTTTTCCAAATAAATAAAACTCCAAACCCAAAAAAGTACATTATAGAAAGCATAAGCAGTGTTACATAACTTTGGCAAAATTATTGCAATTTATAAAACTGTTTAAGTAATTAAGTTACTTGAAATGCTTTATGTCAAAATAGAAATCACGTTATTTCATAAAGTATATGCAATTGCTGGATTTGGTTCTTTGATTATGTTTTCATATATGCTAACTTTTCACTTCCAGTGAAAAAAAGATAAAAAATCAAGGGAAATGTGTAAGAATAATTGATATCTCTGTTTTTCTGACATACTTTATAAAGGCTTTGGAATAAAGTTTTATTTACAATATGTTAGTCCACCACAGGCAAAAAATAACAGTGAGTACAATTTGTTCGTGCTTTTTCACTTTATTTACATTCCTGAAATTAGATTACGTAAAATTTATCATCCTAGTCTAATGAAATTGCATCCATGGAGAAAGAATATGATTCTTTCTCTCTACCTGCCGTCTTAGAAAACAATTAATTGTGTCCTGCGTTTTCCTGTTTCTCTCCATTGGCTAGTGATGAAGCCCCAGCATTTAGATTAGATCCCTAACGCTAAGATCCTGAACTGAGGTGAGACAAGTCTAAGCTACTGATGTCAATGGCAAAGTTATCATTGTATTAATATATTCAAAGTAGGATGTATGCATATCTTGAATAACTGAGTTACCTAGTATACACTGCATTCATATTAATGTATAACACTGCATAGGTTGTAACCTACACTATATCGTCATCCAGAAAAATGAATAAGAATAAGCTCCTTCAACAAAGATAGGCGTGTAGAACTTGCCTGTGTTAGGAGCTTGAGAACAGTAAATAAAGTGTCATTGTACTCTAAGTGCAAAGAAAAGGACTATGAAAGTAGCAGGAAAGAACAGTCAACTGGCAGAGTCATAAATGTGAGAGACAGAGAGACAGTTTACAGTGTCGGATAATATACATGTATTTTCATAAAATATGCATCTACTACAGCACAATTACATATGCATGATCCTTTTAGTAGTCCAGGAACTAAGGTAAAAAAAGATTCAGGTCTTACGCCTTTCTACATGCAGTTCTGTATGTGCATCTATATAAATTGTGTCATCATGAATTTGAGAAATTAAACAGTGATGATACATTAAATTGTAATGCATATTATATATAAAACCAGATATTAATATTATCTTTGTAATTCATGTGCAGTATATAAACATGTTTATTGTTAGTTATGTTTGCAAAAAAAGTTGCTTTTCAATGATCAAAGATAAATTATTAGCCCTGTAGTATCCTTAGTCTGAAAGCATTAAAAATTTGCCCTTATTTATAATTTATTCATTATAAAATACTTTCTTGTTGTATTGTCTCTCTTAGTTTTTCTTTCTGAAATATTTAATGAAGAAGCCTAGAAACTATTTTAGTGACTTAGTAGGTGTATTCCCTATGAGTTAACCTGCACGTGTATTACAGAAAAGCTTAAAAAAATGCTGTGGCATTAGAGTTGCTGCCATTTGAATTAATTGTTATATCAAGTTCTTGCATCATTTTTATAGGAGAATTCAATCTCAATTATTTGACAAGCTCTAATTAATAAAATGTTACTAAGTTCATATTGCAATATGCATAATCCTGATTATTGCTCAGAATTCTTTTTAATTATTGGTAGGAAGTAGGGATATTAGTATATATCAGAGATATTATTTGGGGGTGTCATATGTTTCTTATATAGAATTTTAATGCATTAATTGTATTAATAAATTGTTGAGATCCTCCAGGCAGAAGAGTGAGATCTAAAAATGTAGGATAAATTATTTTTAGGTATATTTACTCAAAAAAAAAAAAATCAAATATGTATGATACTGAAATAATATGCATTTTATATACTGCAGGGACATGACTATATATGAACGATCATGTTTTTGTAAAGATGTAACATACAGTGCTTCAAAGTTATTATCCTTTAATTCAGAGGTTTTTTAGAAAGGCTGAGTCAAGATGTTCAGAGATATTTTAGGGATCTGCCCAACTTTGACGTCGTTTTGTAGATCTTGTTTTTGAATGGTAGGTTTTTAGAATTCCTGGTTAAAGAATTTTAAGGTTTTTATCACCCGCATTTACTATATTTTTCTGAAAAATATAGATGGGGTTGATTAATCCTAAACTAACTTAATTCTGTTCCTTGACCAAACAAAATGAATTAAGGAATAAAGGAAATGCGGTGGACATAGAATATCTCAGTTTAAAGAAAGCATTTGCGTGCTTGAAGTATTTGATGTGGTTCCATGTTGTATATTCAAAGGGAAAATTGACTGTGGGTTACGTTCACCCAGTATTAGATGATTTATTTTTTTTAGTAAAAATAAAAAACCAAACAACACAAAACAAACAAACAAACAAAAAAAAAACCCACAAAATACATATATAACCTAAAGAAAGAGTAGCTGTTGTTCAGTTAGACTAATTAGTTACGTATCTAATTGAGGACCTGGCCTCTATTGATGTCCTGTACATTATGTTCTCAAACATACAGAAATCATAGTTATTTCTTTGAGCTCCCTGGCAACTAGTTTTTCTTTTCTATTTCTTGAGTTGTTTCTTTTGGGTGGGTTATTGGGTTTTTGGGGTGGGGTTTTTTGTCCATTCTTGTCTGACCAGTGCTAAGATCCTAATCGCTGTGGTATCTTGTGCCAATAAGTTGCAAAAATACATGTGTTAGAATGACCTTTTTCTAATTATATGTTCTGCCTTTCAGTTTCACATAAACTTACCTTCCTTTTGTAAAACAAGATAGAAATAAATTTGTTCTTCTCTGATGTATAATTTCTCTGTAATACACATATATGAGCCATGATGGTTAATGGCTTACAGCCAGAGTTAGGTAAGATTAAAATATCCATCCTACACTCATTGGTATTTTCACTAGCTCAATAAATATTGTTGTGAATTACTGGTTATGTTTTTTTTAATATGTTCCTGAACACTGGAGGTATAGTCAGCACTAAGTTGCAAGATAGGTATAGAAATATTTTGAAATAATTAAAAGTTAAGTAATTATTTTGTGAAACCTCGCTAGAGGATGAAATTTTTAATACTAACGTTCAGTTTGTGAGTAGGCTATGGCAATCATCAGCTCCATTCTGTCATCCTAATGTGTTTCTCGCCAACCAATGTTGGACCTTTAGATGAGTCCTCTGTAGAATTACATTGTCTACCTATCATTACAATCTTGTGGTTATCTTTTCTCTGCAAATCTTTATTTTCATTGTACTTCTTGTTTTGGGAACTGCAATCTTTTGACAGGCATTTCCAGAAGCACAGGAATTTGAAAGGGGAATGTAGTTAGAGCTGTGCCTCTAATTGTTATTCAAAATACTACCCAGAATTCTTAATTCTTCTCTTCTCTGACTTCTAGTATTTCAGGGACCCTCTGATATCAGTAAAACACTGCTTTTCAGGAAAAAAAAAAAATGGACCTGAGTCTTCTCATTCTTTAATCACGTCTAATTCAAAAAATTACCCATAATTCTATCTTCACTATAAAATGCTTACCAACTACATTTCTTAGATAAATTCAAACTTTACCTTTCTGTTGGTAGGTGAAATTAAATTAATGAAGCTTAATAATGCCTTAAAATGAAAAAACTTCAAACTAAAAGAACAAAACTCAGTAACCTGTATTTTACTTTCCTTTTTACATCTTTCTCTCAGTTCCAATTTTAAATCTTGACAGAACCCCTGCCTTGATTTATTTTGTTCTTCCTTTCTTTTGATAATGAGAGTTCCATAGAAAATCTTCAACTTTGTTTTAGGCAGTGTATGGTACAGCTTCACTGTTTTAAAAAATGCCTGCTTTCCTGCTTCTTTCTCTTTAGCATTGGTACTGTCTATATACTCTAGTTTCATAACTGCTGTCTTTCATTTAGGATTTGTAAACTCCATATGTGCAATAAACATCTCATTTTTAAGCTCTCTCTTCATGCCTTTACTCACATTTTGCTGAGGGGTTTCTGATAGTCCTTTTTTTCTTTTTTCTTTTTTTTTTTTTTTTTGGCTTATGCAGTCTAAATTAAAAGTTAGCCAACTTACAGAAACTGAGTGAGAAACATCTTAGAAACATGGGATCAAATATGGAGCTATTTACGTAGTAGTCTTTTCAATTTCTCAGCATTCATCTGCTCAGTAGACTTCCTAGGAAATAAAGATAAAATCTATGCTTTCTCCTTAGAAATGCGTAGAAATGCTGTAAATTTATAGAAGGTATTTGCAGTACAAATTATTATTTTCAGCAAAATGCTGAATCCAATTTACCTTAGAAATCATAACTGCTGCCACAATTTTAGGAAGAAAGCTGTCTATTCTGTGAGCCACATCTGATGCAGGACCACATGAATGTTAGTAGACAAGCATTTTGCCCAATAAAAGTTAGTGGCATGATTCTTTACTAGATTAATATTTTTGTGTTCAGAAAATTAAAGCATAAAATAAACGAGAAAGGGTTCTACAGTTCTGAAGTCATTAAAATTTACCATGTTTTGATACCTGATAGAAAAGCATGAATATTGTTTTGAACATACTTTCAACATAATATTTTTTATCCATGCAGACATCTCTGTACAACTTACAAGAATACAAAATATGCCTTGGAAGACAACTTGCAATGTACCATACATTAAAGTAGAGCATATATTTACATGGTCAGAGGAAAATAGTTAGAAACTAATTAAACCTATGTTATAGGCTGAAACAATGCAAAATAGCCTCAGCCTGGAAACCCTTATATGTGTTAAAATAGAATTGTACCTAGGCAAAAAGCTGTGCAGAGAGATGGGATGATTTAGCAGTGGCACAACTCTATATGAATTTGAAATTCTTTAATAACTTCCAAACAAGGGCTCTCTCATATCTTGAGAACTTAGGGTGCACGTGGATAAAGCTGATAATATTGTGTCACATCCACATTTTTCACCTGACATTGATATTTTCTTTTCAATAATCAGTGAGAAAAATCACTATATTAGAAATTAATAAATCAGTAGAATACTCCTCATTTTATTTTAAATGCTCTTCCGTATACTGAACTTTACTTATGTGTGAAACTACACAGCACAATGGAACTTCTCCGTTTGCAGTCTTAGATTCTAAAACCTACTTCTCTGTGTAAGGTAAATGTATGGTGCACATAGGATACAATTTATCCACATGAGAGAAAGTATTTGACTGCAGATTCGAGTTTTGGCCTTTTTTCCCAGTTCTGTCACTATCCTGTTATAGCTGATGATAGGAATGTCATTTTAAATATATATATAGCAATTTTCCTATCTGCAGAAATACTAATCATGATACCATCCTTGTACAATGTTTATGTATCTGGCGATGAAAGGATGATAGCATCATTATGTTTAACTATTAGGAAAGGGAATGGGCCTCCTCATTTGTAAACTGGATAAACTGTGTGGAAACTGCCATGTCAACAAAGGAGTAATGTTACAGATGGATATACACAGGTACAGCCATGGAAACAACAAACTAGTTACAGTATGGTGACAAAATCAAGGAATATGTCAAACGGTTCAATGATTAATTCACAAAATAAAGATAATGGGTGAAAATATAGGTTTAATTCTCATTCTTTCAGAGTTTTTTACATTCACTAACTATTTTTTTTTTTCTTAACTGGAGAGATGTTGTATTGAGTAACAAAAGAAGTGCAGTAGTCCTTCAAGGAAGGTTATTAAAAATGCAATGAACAGTTTATAAGGATGAAACTAGAAAAAAACAGGTATGTGCCATGAATTTCTTTCCACTATAGATACAAATCCTGTGTCTGGAAATGAGGTAAATCAGCACAGGTGTCACTGATTCTGTGTGCAGAGAATTATTTATCTTGATATTATCTGCTTGAGAAGGTTTCTCTCAAAAATTTACATAAAATCAAGAAGGTAAAAGAATTTCTGAGATGAAATCCTGGCTTAATCAAAGTCAGTAGGACAGATTTCAGTATGATACATGTAACTAATGCACAATGCAAAATACTTTAATTTTTCAGGGTTTTTTTTCCTACTCATAATATCTGAGTATTTTCCTGTTCTTGTAGTATGCAATCTTAATAACTTTTGTTGGTTTTAAATGTAAGGAAACATACATGTAGGCCTGGCTCATGAGTGTAATTCCATTGACTTCCATGCCCAAGTGGTTTAAAAATTTGACTACTGATGAGTGTGATTAAGAAGAAAATCTGGACCAGGAAAGTATTTGTGTATAATTTTGCATAATGGGTATATCGTGCATGCAAATTTGACATCAGAACTTTCTTCTATTTGTTAAACACAGCTCAAAGATACTGCTTTCCTAACCATTTGAAATTATTATAGAGATGCATACATATTTTTCTACGTATCAGTTAACTATCAAACAGCACATACCTAATCTTTTTGAACAAACTATAGAATGATAATGTACAAGATCCTGCTTCATTCACTTTGAGGCTACATATTTTTTAAAAATACCTAAATGCAGATTTTAAAAGGCACTTAGAACTTGATTTCATTAAACTTAGAAGACTAAGGAGAAAAATGATACATTATCTTATGTAATTTCCTCATATGTGGTTTTAATTAAGAAAATAATTGAAGAACTATGTATAGCATACACAGAAGCATTTCCTAAATTTTAAGTGCTTTATTTTACAGCCTGATAGTCTTTCAGTAGGGTTTGGGCGTTCTTGGGGGTGTTTGTTTTTTAAAGAGAAACCAGGTTAGAAAAAAGAAAATCTATTCTGAGACATTAATTTACATGTAACTTTGATATCCACTTGAAACCTCGGAACTATTCGGATTTCTGTCATGTGGTATCAGTAAATAATAACAATTTTAAGTTTCCTTTGCTGTGTGATATTTGTCAAGTATCTTCAAAAATATTTTTGAAGTCATTACACAGAAGGACCCAGTAATGATTTTTGGGCTGCTAAAGATTTTTTGGATTGAATGGCAAAGATGTGCCTCTGGATTTTTTTCCCAAGACGATCTTTCTTTCCTTCTTTCTTTTGTTCTAATTTGTCTCTTTTCCATTGCTGACTGGTCTGCACTTGTGTTCCCTAATCCCTTCTTTCACTATGAACAATTCTTGTTTCTGCTCCTCCAGCTTCTTGTTCCAGCATAAGCTTCCACTCCCATGCACTCTTAGGCTTCCTTTCCACAGTTGCCTTTGAGTCTTGTATTTGTTTCCCCAGATCCTGGTCTGATTACATTCTTCCTCTCTCTCTCTCTTCCCTTTTGTATTCAGCTATTCCTTGCCAGTATTCTTCACATTCATCTCCTACTTTGAACTTCCTCCAAATGTGGCCTGTTTTAGTGTACTGTTTAGGCAGATCTTGAGTCCAGACTCTTAACTAACTTACTCTCTGTAACCTTTTTTATCATCACCTCTGTTTTCACATCTTTTAATTAGGTAAATTCTGAGAGTAAGGGCCCTAATAGTAGTGCCCCTAATCCTTCTTACTCAGTTCCCCTTTGCCAATTCACAACTTCCTTCTTGCCCACATTTTCTCTCTGCTCTCAGTGTCAATCTATTTGTCAAGTCATTCTAGTCTCTTGAGTCAGCTGTCAGGGTATTGTTTGCCACGTTAGCCTTGGTTTCTGTCACCTTATCTCCAGGTCAGTCTCATTTCTCAAGTTTTAGTTCCAACCAACCCTCTGCCTCTTCCCTCAGTCTTCTTCCTATGAAAACTTTGTTTCTTATCCTCTCCATGGATCCTGTCGCCAGGCTCTATCTGCCACAGAGAACATGAATCAAGCAGGCTCTTAAGTTCCCTGACCTAGCATGATCTTCAACATTATTTTTAGGAATACTCTTGCTTAGCTCCATGTAACACAATGGTAAAGCGTGTTTCCATGCTGACTGATGCTTTAGGGAATATAGCCAAAAAAATTACGAATGTCTCCACTGATCATGTAGAAACTTTAATTTGTATATACTTGATCCAAATTTGGACAGATTCTAAAAGCAAGGCTCTGTTACTTGGCCAACTCCAAGTCCCCTCTGCAAAGGGCAACATGAATATTTCACATATTTTCTTAGCAGTGACTGACCTTTTGGGTGACTGGACAAAGGCAGATACTCAGTGTGTAAAATTTCATCCTAAATGGTCAAAATTGTGGAAATAGATAAACAACTAAAAAAAAAAAAAAAAATTGGGCTATAATAATCAATGGTGATAAAAGTCATGTTTGTAGTGAGGAAAATGTTATATTTTACAGGAACATTTTTTGGAGCAATATGTTTATTATGTTATTTAAGTGTGTAAAATGGCAATTAATAAATGTTTATAACTTATTCTTGTCAATGTTAATCTAAGTGAATTCTTGCATGTGACTGAGTCACATTTTAGAATTCAGATTATTCAAGTGTGTAATTGTCAGCATGATCTGGTTAGAACAGCATCAATGTTTGAAAAACAAAGATATTTAACTTCATAGTTTCTATAAAATTTTAAGATTAGTCACTAGTCCTACCAACTTGAAACTGGGGAGATTTAAAAACAAAATTAATTATTTGCTTTAAAATAAAAAAAATCACAAATATGTTTTATCTTCACATCTCCATATGGAAAGGTGATACATGTTTACATATTATGTGGGATTTTGTGTAAGATGCTCCTGAGGCTTCTCAGTGCTAGTCAAACACAAATGTGAAATACAAAAATTTAATGTAAAATTGCAATACAATAAATATATTTTTGTCTTGAGGTAAATGATGAAACTAAAAAAAAAAATCTCATCTGACTTCAAAATATCTATAAGTAACATTATTAAAAAGTAACTTTTCTGAGATTGTAGCATTTACCTTTTTTGCAGACCTGCTGAATTTAGCTTCTTTCCAGAGCTTAAATTGATGTAAACGCTTTGCTGCTAATGATTCGTTCTGGTCACTTTGATTACAATGTTGAAGTTTTTTCTCCATGCCTTCTCACGCTGTATTTGCTTTTAAGTAATACAATATGGTAAGGACTTTGAAATAAATTATATCTCCAGACACACAATGTTAGGTGGATCGATAAATGCCCTATGACGTCTACTATACATCATAAATTTTCTATCGTAACCTGTTTAACAAAGCTTTTCTTCTTGGACACCAAGAATTTCATTCAAAGCATTTTACATATTGCATTACTTATCAAAACAGAGGATATGTAAACCTTGACATTTGTTAAAAGACCCAGGCTTTAACCAAAAAAGACCAGAACAAATCAATAGCAGAAAACAGATTAAACAACAGAAAAGTGACTGCTTAGAAATAGAAGCATGTTAACTTAACCCAAGACAAGCTTTCAGCACATACTCAAAGAAATGGTTATTTGATATATACAGGCACCTGAAAATCTCTCAGACTGTAGTGGAGCTTCATATAGTCAAATATTGCAATTAAATGAAAGTACAGTAAATAACTCTTACAGCCTGTCTTCCGAAGCCTAGTTTGGGATAAGAGAAATTCAATTGCTTTTCTTGGCTCAGATTTTGTTCCCATATGAGTGGCTATTAGAATAACTGTATATCATGTTAAATTATACTTGCCAGGCTCTATTTAATTCTAGTACCAATAATGGTGATAATAATAATAAAATAATTATGTTATTCTTGTTGTTGCTATCAAGAATATCAGTACTTTATAGAGTAAAATCAATGTAATAGCTCTAATTTACATTTAGTAAAGATACTTATATATAGACATGAAACAATGTGAATCTTCCTGCTGTTACCTTTGGGTAAGGCCCGTCACAAATACCCTCCTGGAACATCACATGAAAAGAAAGTATTATGATATTGCTTACAATTATTCATAAATCACAAATGCACGTGTGTACCTATGTGTGCATGTAAGAGTATTAATTAAATGTATGCCTTACAGATCTCTTCATATTTATGGGAAAATATAACTGTAAATGTCACCTTTTATTTTACCAGTCAAAAAGTTCTCATAGTAGAAATTTATTTGCTCTTATAAGCTAAAATGTGAACAGTCCATTTGCAAGTTCTTCAGAGTTTAGGGAAAAAATGGAGGTATTGCAAATCCAAAGCTGCTCTAAACACTGTTCACATCATTAGTAATACAGTAAGAGAAAGATATATCTCTCTCAAAAAAAAAAAAAAAAAAGAAATTGAAGTGTAAGGCATGACTTTCAAATAAAGTACACCCCTGAAGAACAGTTAACAACTTCCATGGGGTTTTTAATATTTTAATAATACCTGAATTGACCTTAAACACACTTCAGGTGTATGCTTGGTAGAATATTTTTTAAAATGCAAACTGTTTTTACTTGCTATCAATCATTGGGTTTTGGTGAATCTTTGCTTTATTTTTCTTTACATTGAACTAAGTATCCTCTCCACTTGTTATTATTTCCTCCTCTTTTCTTAAAATAAGATATCTCATAAAGAGGTAAAATTGCACAGCTTCCCCTGAGGAGGTATAAATGTATTTACAACCAACGATAAGAAGTAAAGCACAATAAACGTAAGTAATGACAACAAATGTAAGTGAAGCAAACATAATAAAGACTCATCTACCTATTCATTTTAATATTGGGGGGGGGGGGGGGGGGGGGGGGTTGAGGTGAGTTTTTTTTGAGAAACAAGACTGTATTTTTAAAGAACATTTCTAGGTTCAGTCTCTTAATTCGAAGTGGTATTGTCACCACTTAACAGACTCATTTTGTCTTCCCTCATCCCCTTGATTCAGACAAAGATCTAACCATTTTCTGCTGGACCTGTCATTACTGAATATTTCTGAAGGAAAAACTTTCTAATGTTTATAATGTAGAATCATAAAACCTGTTGTAAACAGGGGTATTGACAACAAAATAACTGAGTTTTAGTTTTAACTTGTATGTAATATTTTTACGTCTTGCGAGACTCTACCTAAATGCTTACTTTATATGTAAGTACAAAGCTGCTCTTATTTCACCTCAATGGTGTTCATAAAGACATGAATTAAAAATAAGCATAGTAATCTGTGGACACACGTATGATAAATCAGGCAAGATGTATATTTACAATATATCCCATTCGTGTATTTTCATTTTTTTCTCTTTCCTCTTGTGTTAAACTCAAGGAGAAAAAACTGAAACAAAAACCTTTCTCGTATTTGCATTGTAAATGAGGGGTTTCTTTGCTTTATGGCACAATTTTTCAATCATTATTAATATTTAAGCCACTAACATTCTGTAAATATAATGTCTGAGAATTAGGTATAATGTGAATAGGAGTAAGTGAACTTCACTTGACTTACATGCCGCTCTGACTCATATCTGTGTTTGACAATTCCTCTTCAGGGAATAAGCTGTTGGATCTCCATGACAGTCTGTCTTTTGTCACTCCAGTTAGACTGATAACTGGAACAGCAGTTCTGATAATAATACCCATCTCTTAGTACTAGTTAGTAGATATCAAAAATGTTTTATCAGAAGACCAAGAGTAATTATGCCCATTTCATAGATGGGAAGATGGAACATACAAATGAGTGATTTGCAGTGATTTACAACTAAACTGTCTTGTAGATATTTCATTCTAAATTAGTTGATCATTCATTTTATTTTATTTGGCTGAAAATGCTGGGAACTGTGTGAAGGATGGAAAGAAACAATACAGAGTATTTTATACTTTGATTAAGTTTGTCTAAGTCACTACTGCATAGTAAATTTTAAAGCAGAACGTAGGAAACCTAACCAACACTTCAGGCTAGATAAAGAAAAATAGAGCTGTGACTGTCAGACTTTGGGATAGCCTCTGATTTGTTAAACCTGAATCCAAGGAAACAGAGTGTCTACACCTTTAGAAAATCTGGGATTTTGCAAAAATACCTTCAGGCTGACGAACTTATCCTGCTCTGTTACTGAGGGTCTGCAAATCCTGACCTATGATTCTCACAGACGTCAAAAATATTGTTTTGTCAGACAGCTTATATGCACTCAAGATTAATAAGTTATTACATTTTACTCACAAAATATTTGACTACTCTACCCTCTAAACAATAAATAAATCAGTTACAATTAAATGAAATAAAATTCTGAACTTTTGACTCTGAAGTTAGGCAAGAACAGTTCATGCTATGACATGTACAACTCGTATTCTGCCAAAATAAAAGTATATATTAGAAACATGGGGACTTTTCACAAGATTCTTGTAGCAAATCACAGCAAGTCTTTGGGGATTTTTTAATAAGATGATAATATACATTTCATACTAATGGAAGGAAAATATATCCCTTCCAATAAATTGCATATAGTTAAAAGTGGAAAGCCAGAAAACCCACATTTACAGGTTTCTGAAATCCATCATGAAAATAATATTTATCAGTACAGGCAGGTTCATAAACAAGTGAGATTGTCAGTCCAGAAATAATCCAAATTAGACAATTAGGATGTGGTTGACTTTCTGTTTAGCTTCATTCACTCTATCACTTTTTAACTAATTTTCAAATGTATTAATTCTGATTTTGTTCTAGCATTTGTATTTATTCTGTTTTAAAAATAATGTAACAATTTTTTTAATCGAAATTTAGAAATAAATAACTGTTTTGTCTAGTTTATCATTATCATTGATACAACCTTGCAGATGAATGTATAGGAAAGTCATCTCAAGCATCATATGGGAAAGGCGTCTCAGGCACCATTTAGCTCCAAGCTTCTTTTCTAGTCCAAACATGCAATAGCTATTTCCCTCTATTTTTTTACAAAGAACAAATTGTAGTCTTAATTCTTTTTGTTGTTAAACAATGTTGGCAACTTCAGAAAACATCTCTATAAATTTAAGAAGGGATGTAATTTTAAATATTTTTACCATGTTAGGAAGTTTGTCTAAATTAACCACTTAATTTACTAATTTAGGGGGTTTGGCACATTATGGTTCCCAGGCAAAAGAATTAATGGAACATTTACTGCTTGATTAAATAACTTTATTCCTTGTTCTTTAACAAAAGCTCTCTGTACCAGAGATGCCTGGTGCCATTTGAGGTGTTAAATAAAAAGATCCAAAGGCAAGGAAACTGGGAATCCTGTACAAGAAGGGCATTAATATTTTAAACCTTTATCAGATAGACCTAGAATAAGTTATACCTTTTAAGAAAAAAAAAAAGTTTACAACATCTGTAGAGCCATAAGAAAACAAATGAAGATGTTAAAATACCTGAAAACTCTTGACTGAAAAAAGACAAGCTATTTAGTAAGGTACATTTGCAATAAGTTAAAGCTTCATAAAAATGGGAACTGTAGGCCTGGAAAAGCATCCATGAAAAAACAAAGTTCTTACTCTTTGAAATTTATAAGCGTGTTGTATATATTAGTAGATAGAATTATATTCAGTCATCATTTTTTTTTTTTTAATTTTTTGGAGAACTATTTACTGTGGGAGATTTAATTTTGTTATGAAAAAGTACTAAAAAATTGAAATATCAAAAACTGAAATACGTAGTTAGTAAACTTTTCTTTGGCAGATGGTAACAAGTTGTTTGTAAAATTTTTATTTGATAAGCTAAGATAGCATGATAATTTTACATATAAATATATAACAACTGCTGTGCTGTGAACATACTATCATTCTCTCACAAAGTGTGAGTAGCTTTCCACAGATGCTTTCTTCCTTACAGATGTCTAAGAAAGATATTTCCATCTGTAAAGTGTTGGTTTGTGTAAAATAAATGTCATCTTTCATCAGGTCTACTGGTTATTTTATTTAAATAAGCATTTAAGTATTTTATAGAAACTGTTGGCTAAATTACTGAAGCATCTCTATGCATGACAATGAAAGTGATTATTTCACATATTTCTATGTGTGTTTCACATATTTCTATGTGTGCTTAAACTTGCTGTGGCACCACTCAACATCAAAGTTTAGGTATTCCAGGGCTTTGAAAAAGAAGAAATCTGCCTTTTATTTGATTTAATATAGTAAAACAATAACTAGTTAATTAGATATATCTTATGAACTAGTTCCCCATCCACTTGAAGGATGAATGTCACTAACAGTTTCTATGACAAAAGCATTGCTTTTCTCTGTATGTGTTTAAAATATGTTTGAAATGGCAAAGAGGAGTGTATTTTTTTAAAAGTGCTACCTTGCGAAAATACCTGTATTACTTTTCAAAAGCTGAGAAATACATAATTATAAGTTATGTGCTTTCAATTTAGATGTATTAATGTATATTATTATCTTAAAAAGAAAGTGATGCAGTGAAATTTAGGGAGTTTTGTTTTGGTGGGTTTTAATTTCACATTCTGTTTATTGTTTAGAAAACAACATATCTACTCCAGAAATATCACGTTTGGGTCCATCTCATAAAGAACGGATATCATTTCGAGACCATCCAGTGCAGCTCAGCGGAGGATGGGGAGCAGGCAAAAAAAGGCAAAAGATTAAAAATATTAGCTGAATATTGGAGATAATATAACTAGTTGATATTATCAAATAAGGAGAGCTGTTTCCTTTTCAGTTAACTACATTTGACTTATTTTATTATACATGGTTACATTGTTTTGTGTTGGGCATTTTCAGTCAAAATATTTTATACCTGTCAGTAAGTTATCATAGTTTGTGTTTTCAATTGCTTATGTGTTGGTGTGGTGTAGAATGCAGAACTGATTAACCCTACAAGCATTGTTGTATGGTGAATAAGTTTAGGCTTGCATAAGAACCAGTTGTTATGTGCAAATGTAATAATGGTTCACGCTCATGCGATGTATCTTGCGTGTCAGTACACTGAATTCTCATTTTCTCACAAATAAAATACACACAAACTGTGTTGTGAGCTGTAAGTGTGATTCTTACAGAAGTCTGTTTAGAATATTCTACTGAAGCAGCAAAAATTCGCAGCAACCTACAAATGGTGGGGATGCACTTATGTTCTTTTATTAATATGAGAAGCCCTCTAGAGCTTTCATCCTGAATTATGGCCATAATATGATAAAGCAACCTGTTATAGTTTTATACTTTTAAGGACTTCTAACATTTTCCTAGAGGGTTAAAGAAAAAACATTTGCCTATTTCTCATTTTGTTCTGGGGTAATGTAACGTTACACCTGCATGACACTGTCAATCCAACTTCATTTGTTCGTGTAGCCAGACTCCTTCAGACCCATGTATGAAAGTTTTGTGGTGCAAAGAGATCTAGAGAAAGAGAAGAAATACTGTTTCAGCTTTCCATGGGTGTCTAATCCATTACTTGAAGTGAATGCTTTGTCCATCAACATACACGACAGAAAATGTTCCTTGATTTTAAAGCCTAACATTATTTTAATGTTTTCCACTTTGAGGGTAGAAGTTGCTAATTGGATCTAGAGAAGTCTGTCTTTGATATTTCCTCATCTGTTTTTATCCAATATTGTGATGCCTCAACCCCCTCCAGACTGAGAGAGAGGTGAGGAGGGTAATGGGGCTTGAAACTTTGGTCAGGAAAGAACATAAATTCTTATGCTGTGGCTGGATTTAATATGTACTTAAATTACACATGGCATGATGTTGTGAGGTGCTTTTTATGCTAGCATACAGATGTGACTATGGATTGAAAGCAGTTAGCTCCATTTTTGAGATTAAAAGATGTCTGATCCCATGGAAAACCTTCAGTAAATAACCTTGTTCATCTGAATCAGCCTGTGGTTTTTTATTATCATCAAGGAAATTAGTTCTGTAGGAAAAACTTTGTTAGTTCAAAATGTCTGCCACTATGTATGGCAGCGGGGTCAGTAAATAGATACACCACTGTTATGGGTGTTAACTGGAGTTTGGAATGCAAAATCAAGCAGTTCACAGTTCACAGTTCAACGCTTCTTGCAGATTATTCCTTCTATTTGTCTAGAGTGTCCATAATGTACTACACATCACCACAGCTGTAAATAAGGCACTTGTATTTCAGATTTCATAAATCTTTCTATGTCTATATCATCTGCATCTATATGCATCTCTATATTTAAAAAATATCTGATGTATAAAAGTCATCACACCTGATATCTTTTGCTTTCCAGGTGTTTCTAAATGAGAAAAACCTCCAAGTCTAAATAAAATATTTTTGCAACATTTTTAAAGGCATGTTATTTTTCAGTGAGAAAATAGTAGCTTTTTAACATACAATTTGCTAAATTACAAATTGGAATGACAGTATTTGCTGATGTGCCTTTTCAGATTCATGGTATGCTTATTCTGCTATTCCATAAATTGATTTTGCCATGCATAACATAAGTAGCATACCCAACAGAAATTAAGTTATAAAGTATGCCAAAATACATTGCTGGTTTTGTTACATAACGTTGCAAGATGATGTTTTACTATTGTATCCAACATATTTTTTAGAAATTGCCGTTTTGAGAGTACAGTGTGTCTGGTCAAATATGGATAAAAGTGCAAGGTGTGGTGTCCGCTCAAGATAGCAGAAAGACCTTTATGGCTTCCAGGAGTAAGGTGAAGCAACCCTGACTCCGGACAGATGCCCACTGCTCAGAGTCACACCTTACAGTATGCAAGGTCACAGATAACATGAATGCTGCACATGGCGACATGTTTATGACAAATTTTTCAAGCCCTATTCTGTGCAGCAGAAAGCAGTTTCTCTGTCTCACCTTTTTTTTTCTTTTTATTATTTTTCCTTCTTTTTTTTCTCCCCTCCACCTCCCAATACAGCAATTCCCATTTAGGAATGATATTTAGAACATATTCTTAAAAGTACGTTTCCCTGGCAATCTGTTCTGATGTCGGAGTGGCTATGAGTCACAGTGATGGCCCAGCAAATCCTGCACAACAGATCCCCGAAACTGCATGTTTCTAGATGTGCTACCGCCTTTGTGGTGCTCCAAACCTCTTCGCGGCTCACCAGCAGCATCTCCTCGGCAGTCTTTTCTATTCCCTGTAGATCCTTTACCATGAAGGTGGAGCGGCTTCATGTGAATAAGCTCTTTAAAAAAATCTTTATTGGATGTATGAAGCTCAAGCCTCGGAAATAAGGTATTCATTCAAAAATAAGTATGAAACCACAGAGGTGCATTTGTGCATTGATTTATGCATGATTATGCATGATGGATGATGAGTGTCTTGTCCTGTGCAACTTGCCTGAAGTGCACATCAGTTCTTTACACCCTCTATCTTTTGAACGGTGTCATTAGGAGCATCATTATCTGCTGCAACAGGAAAAAAAATGCTCCCCAAAATGCATATTCTGAATCAGAACGAGGTGTTAATGGTACTCGGAAAACCCACGGCTGAATGGCAAAACGCCCTGAGGACATGTTTCTCACTGAATAGTAGGCAGATTTTCCTGCTCGCAAGTTTAGACACTCTCAAACAGTAGCCATGCTGACTCAAACGATTATTGCTCAAATAGATTTTTTTTGTTTAAGCAGCAGGGAGCCAATGTAACTATAGGATAGACGTTGCTTTGATGCAGTGTGAAATGGTGTCACATTTTTACTTAGTAAGTGTAATTAATTATTAATAACCCTATTATTCAAACATACATTTATTAAAGGAGTGACTGCTGTATGTAATGTTTACATTTTTCCAAAACATGCCACAAGTGGCATCCGAATCTGGCCTCGGGCACGTGGGTGCAAAACCGCCACTTGGTCTCCTACTACAGCTGTTGTACGCACTTTGAGGAATATATTGGATTAAAATCCTTTTGATTTTATTGTCATATCACCATGATATCCAATGTTATTCCTATTAGCATTAATGGAAGCCAGGCTAATATTCTGGGCTGCTGCAATATTTTAATATGCTTTTCTGTAATGAGAAAAACACGTATGAAAAGTAGCTATTACATCATGGCCCCAGAAAGGCAGGAAAGGAATTCAACCATATTGTAAAAGATTGAGTAGCCTTATACCCTATCTCAGATCCGTTATTTGTACTTAGCTGTAATAGCTGGGGGTGTGTGTGTTGGAGAAAACCTTACACCAGCAAATCCTGTTGCTTTGTTTGTTTATTTCTTTTTTACAGTCATAAGTGAAAAACAAATTAACTAATTTGACTTTTTATGGGAGTTGTGAAAAGCATAAGAGTTTTGGCTAGTAGTCTCTGGAAAGCAGACAAATCACAGTCACTGCTGATCTCATTATTGCATAATGGAAATCTTGGCCCAGGATGAACTACTGCAGTACTTATAAGAGCCTTCCATGACATATATATATATATATATATATGAAAGTGGGATGCCAGCTCATCATGGACGTAGCTGTGGTTAAGTAGGAATGGAACAAATCTTCCTCTCACTCAGAGGCAGAAAACTGTACCTA
>NW_010263238.1:20054-25668 GCF_000690775.1 Eurypyga helias
AAGTAAAAATATAGATTAGTCTAAAGCAACTGTTGGGAAATGTGAGGAAATGCTTCCCTGTTTTTCAAGGTGGATGGTGGACAGGAAAGTGCAGATTATATCTCCTTGGATCTGTCCTCACAGCACTTTCTGGGTGCCAGGTTGTGCTGAAGGTTTATTAGCAGTAAAATCTCTACTGGAGAGATGTTCATGAAGTTCCACAGTGGTGATGGACAAGGACTGCATTTTCAAAGAGATTTTTAATAAAAAAATTGTGTAACTGCCCCAAACTGGCCATCCTTACAAGTATTGGAAGTTGAAATGAATGAGATTATGAAATACACCGTTACTGCAGAGCAGTTGGACAAATGGATTGTTCTTTGTGAGCACAGATGGACTTCCTTCATTATATTGGTGACATAGATGCTGACACAACAGGTTAGCACATACCTAGCTGCCAAGGACCAACATTTGTTCTTCTCCTGGTTTTCCCTTGAATGACAGATTTGTTTGGAGTTAGCAAACTTTTCTCAGTTTCTTAATTGATTGATTGCTGGTTATATAGCTCTGTGTGTGTGTGGTTTTGGTTGGGGTTTTTTTGCATGAAACAGAAGACCATATGCTCAGGTAGATGCAAAATTACTTCTGGCTGAAATACAAATTATATCTCTTCAACAATAAGCGGATAAGAGCATTTCATAGTGGTAACAACCAATGACGATTTCGTAAAGTTAAGAAGTGATAAAAATTTGTTTGTTAATAGCTGAGGGTCGGGTTTTCTTTGTTCCTAGCACATTCATTTGTTAACTTACTCTTAGACAAATAAGACAGAGGTTAGCTTTTGGGTTTGGTTTTTGTTTTGGTTTTTTTTTTGGAGGGGGGAGCGGGGGTGGTCCGCGAGGCATTACTTTAAGCCTGGACGCAAATGAGCACCACTAATTAGCTGAGCCACAGGCAACGTGCCGACCGATATCCTGAGCTGCAGACAGCTTTTTAGGAGAGATCGCTGTAGGCTATTTGGTTACAATTCTGATAAAGGATACATGCCTCTATTTCAAGTCAGTTTAATTTTCTGTGCTTGCGAGCCACGCTCTGAAAAGGAGAACGTAAAAAAGATAAACTTTATTTTCCTGACACATTTCGGTCGTTAGATGAGACCTGTCCCTTCCGAATTGCTTGTTTTCTGCCACCATCACCATGTGTGGGAGGTTCGAGGGGTTACTCGTTGCAAGAACACAACTCAGCCATAAGCTTGACTCTAATTTGCCTAATATTTTGCCGTTCTCGCGATTTCATAGAGTTCTCCAGCAATTTTCCTTTAAACGACGATTTCCTTAACGTGCGAAAAGAAGGCGTGCCGCGGGGAAAAACCCCAGCGGGGCTAGGCGAGCGGCGGGAGAGGAGCGGAGGAGGCACCGGCCACGCCATCTCTAGACGTGGTAATTCCTGGTGACTTTTTCTCTTCCGTCGCAGTTCATCCCGAATTTGCGGCTTCTGCGAAGACTCGGGCGGGCGGGGGAGGGCGCCGGGCACCGCAGGGTCGGGGGTGCCCGCGGGGTCCGCGGGAGCGCAGAGGGCTCTGCTCGAGAAATCCTTACACACACTCGTTTCCCGTTTTACGAGCCACGGCTTCCCTCCTCGCCCGGGGCTCGGCCCCGCTGGCTTCTGTGCGGCTCTCCCCTGAGTTAAAAGCCAGCAGCACAGAGCCGCGTTTCGCCCAGCCCCTTCCCGGGGCTGCCGTTGTCATTCGCTTCTGACCGCAGGTAGCTCCTCGGGAGGTCGTTGCGTCCGTGCAGTGTGCACCTTGGTCGTGTGTCGGGTTAAACTCCGACCCTCCGCCCGGCGAGGGGGATGAGGACTTTCCCCTGTTCCGGAGGGATGCGCTGGCTGTGGTGCCCTTTGGTCCAGCTGCCGGCCCGCTTCCTCCCGTGGAGGAAGGCGCGGTAAGGCTTCACGCCTACGCCACCCACGCCTTACCTGATGGCTTGGTAACCTTCTCCCTTGCCCCAGCGCAAATGCAGGCTCAAATAAGTGACTTTCCTGCTGGGTCATGTTCCCTCCCCACCGCCCACCGATACCCTCTAGAAACAGCCACCACACAGACTGGCTAAGGAAAAGCTCTCTCGCCGTGACATATGCCAGGTACAGGTTTTGTCAGGAAAAGTGAAATATTCCGAAGCAATTTGTAATACAGTGGATTAATTTTGATTGCCCGGGGTAGAAACAAAAAGAAGACTGTCTCTAACCATAGGCTGGGAGCTGACTTTATTTGCCAATACCAATATTTGTGTGGAAAGCTTAAAATATGTTGTTTTTCCAAGAGCTGAAGTTTTAAAAGGGGAGGAGAAGGAGGCCAGTGGATGAAATATTAGCAGCATATCGGTTAACCACTAAGTCCTTTTTTGTATTCATCTACCCGTTTCTGGTAAGAAGGGCAGAGCCTTAAGACTCGGGGATAGATGCTCCTTGATGCACCTAGAGTTTGAGGAGAGATGGGCAGCTCTCACCAAAGGGCAGAATAAGGCTGAGACTGTACAGGGTCGGGCGCTGAAAGACCGGGATAAAATTGCTCTGTGGCTTCCAGCATCGCTGAATTACACATTTTTAATCGGATCTAGCATATATCGCATTAAAAAAAAAAAAAAAAAAAGGCAATGGTTCTTTCAAATGAACCAGCCTTGAAAACCAGCAGTCCCTGTCAGCGCAGCTCAATGCATCCGTTTGTTAGTGCCTCCAGCTTGAACAGGGATCTATTTCTTAACCTCTGTCCCTTCTGTCTCACACCTTCCTCCAGCTTCGTGCTCAGAAACCAGAATGTCGCCCCATATTCATGCCTTAGAAGAACTCAATTAATCTGAGACGACGAGGCAGTCCCCACACACTCGCCAGGCCCCTCGATACGTTCAGAGCCTCGAGGTCCCTCCGGTAATGTAGCCCGTGTATTTTCGGGATTGTCCCCGTATTAATCAAACTGCCAGCGGGGAGGACCGCGTGCCTTGCAAAGGAGGGCTTTTCTCTTGGAATGCCTGTCTGGAGAGGTGCGCTAATGCCCAGTGCATGCCTCCAGTCAGCTCCCGGCCGATTCCCGGTGGGAGAGAAGTAAGGGGTAGTTGGTAAGAAAGCACCCAAACAATAAAACAGCTTTATCTAGTTAGATTCCTACAGGTAAAACTCTTAATCCCTCTTTTAGGGGAGCCCCTCTTCTTGGAAACAAATTCCTGGGGCGGGGAGAGGCAAATGTTCATCCATAACCTACTGCATAACCTATTAGTGAGCTTTTCCACGTTTGGATGTCCCTGCCAAGGCGGCTGTTTCTCTGACAGGAAGAACGACGTTTGTATTGTGCCTTGCATGTATCCCTGTAATTTGTTGGAAAGCACGGTGAAGCGGGCGCGGGGGTGGATTTGGATCTCAAAGAGCAAATCCAGCTGCTGGAGCACAATCCCGTCTCGGCTACTCCAGCCAGCAGGTTTGTCCCTCCGAAAAGGAGGGTGGGACGGACCCCAGGAGCCGCGCCATCTCCAGCCGAAGCCAGGGGAAGGCTGTGCTTGTCTTTCCTATGTTCCTGAGTGAGAAGCCAGATCCTACTCTTACACGAAGTGCGGAGCAAAAAATCGGATCCGAGAAGCATCTTGAGGAGCAGATCTCTTCATCCCGATAGTGCCACACTGCACGGGGCTTGGAGTCCCACGGCCCAACTTTCAAACCTTTTCTAAACCTGATAAAGGGCTACAATAGCAGCCCGATAAAGCATAGATTAAATTCTTGTAGGATTTGTTTTCATAGCACATATGTAAGTAGGATTCATTATAATCTGAACTAGATCAAGATAAGAGATTAAGTCTTTTATAGAGCATCTCTGCTGAGATTTCCTATGGGGCTAAGATTAAATCCACACACTAAATATTATCTCATTCCATTTTGTGTTGAAAGAAACGTTAGACGGTTTAGGAAGAGCCATTACGTGTTACAAGAAGAAAACTGTCGAGGTTCGTCCAGCTCTGACAGCAATCCAGTTTTCCTGATGGGCGGAGAGGGATGGGGGAACCTTCCCATTCACCACTTTCTTGTCTTCCCCCTGAATATGTCTTTGAGGCACATGAAATCTTTATTTTATCTGTGCAGGTGTCATACAGGAAACCTCCCCAACAGCTGAGGTGCTGTCAAAGCGCCAAACTGCAGGAACCGTGAAATGATGGCTGTCATTACGTTTTGGCTGGTTTGTGGACAAAATCTAGGAGCGTCTGAACCTCGAGTCTGGCTGGGAAAGGCTCCAGGCTCGGGCCCAGGTTAATGAGAAAAGACACATCACTTTCCCTGTGCGCACTTCCAGGGGATGAGCTGGGCTCAACAGTCTCCTCCACTGCCCACGCAGGATTAACATTAAATTACCGAGCAGAGGAGTAGCCGATTTGCTCCTACACGTTCACTTATCTCTGAAAATACAGATCCCAAGCTTTTGGTAATGTCACTCCAAACAACGGCAATTAAAGACTTCCCCTCCGAGCGTAAAACTTGATGGCAGCCCACCTACACCAGCACCGATTTTTGTTTGTTTTCTTAGGTGAACAAAAACTGCCCTTTAGGAAGAAAGTTCGTTAAACGGGGTTTGGACGGAGATCCGAAGCACAGTCGTTACTTTTAGGCATTAGGATAGTGATGTTTAACATTCTTTTAAATAAAAGGAAAAAAAAAAGTCTAACAGTCTCCAACTTCTTTCAGTATTCCCTGGGATGTACTGCGCTTCTCTTTCTCTCTTTCTTTTTTTTTTTTTTTCTGGCAGTAAGAATACTTCACATGATTCTTCTCACAAACAGGATGTCTGGAAAATTATAACTCAGCCAAGCTAGATTTTGAATCTGTAATTTTCAATTTGCCACATTCCGTCGGGAGGGAGATGTGGAGCGAGTCGCAGAGCATCTTTTGACACCTTCTTTCACCTCCGCAGGTCAGGACGGTCCTTCCAGGGACCGGGCGACGGAGACCGGGACGCTGCGCTTTCGGGGGGGTCTCCGTAGCCCAACTCCCGAACCGACCTAATGCAACACAACCTCTGGGTCCGAATGTGAAACGAGCAACTAGGTAAAGCCTCAGCGAAGAAAAGAGGTAAATACTGAGGCATTTGAACACCTGTTTTCGTGATAGCCGGTTTTCTTCTTTCATAGACCTTCCTTCCCCCCCGGGGCTGGTGGGATACCCGATCCCATCCAAGGAAAGGCATCGCTCCTCTTCTTCCCCTGTTGCCAGCCGTCAGCTGCCCCTCACTGCAGGGGCTGTTCTCCCACGGCAACACCCAGCTGTCATCTTTACGGCTTCCCCTTCCATTTTCCCGGATAACTGGAGTGCCTGTATGTGGAAGGAAGCGAATAATACCCCTAGAATTCGTTTAGCCCAGTCCCAGGTACCTCTGATTTCTTCCCATTCATTCCCTAAACAAATTTCATGTTCTAACTTTTCTGAAGGGAAGTGTTGGTGTGAAATAGATTTAAAAATACAAAATACCTTCTCAGTGTCCTGACACCCATAGTTAAAAACCGGTAATAGAAATGGAGAGGAGGGACCGGGGGGTTGGGAATTCCTGGACATTTGGAAGGGAGATCCTCGCTCGTGTTGATGCCATTCTCTCTCTATTTTA
>NW_010263238.1:25682-26013 GCF_000690775.1 Eurypyga helias
GAAACGCGGGAAGGCGAGAAGAGCTGTTGAGGACAGACACGCACTAGCACTGTTTCGGCTGGAAACTGCCGCCCGGAGCGGCGGCATCAGCTGGGGACCCAGTTAGGACCACCCCGTCCAGGGCGGGTTGTCGCGTACCCTGCGGGTCCGGCACCGGACGCGCTGCCTCCTTTTCCTGCACTTCCTCATTTTTGGCAGCGAGACGCTCGCAATTTGTGCGGGATCCTCGTCCCTACGCTTAGGTCTGTAACTTCTGATCTCAGGAAGGGGAGGAATGCGAGGGCGGCGGGGGGGAAGGCAGCCCGCCTTCCCCGCAGGAGACCCCCGCGGG
>NW_010263239.1:0-16256 GCF_000690775.1 Eurypyga helias
GCGGGTTCGGACGCCTCGAAAGTAGATCCCAGTTACTCCTCGGCGCGTTTGCCTTGAAACGGGCATCTCCCCGCTCGCTGCTCTTTCGTTTGATTCAGAAAAATGGGAGTGAGACTAAAACCTCAACCCCCCTACTGAAAGAGCCGTAGTGGAACGAAACAAAAGCCCCTGAGACGGTATTTCGGTGTATGTCGCCCACTGGGGAGTTTTCACTCGGTGGCTGGGATGCGGCTGCTCTGGCGGAGGGGCCTCCACATTGTCTGCGGAGCGGAAGGGAAAGGTAATGTTGCCCGAGCGCTGATGCTGTTCAAGTGTGTGTTCAT
This sequence comes from Eurypyga helias, assembly GCF_000690775.1. NCBI lineage: Eukaryota > Metazoa > Chordata > Aves > Eurypygiformes > Eurypygidae > Eurypyga > Eurypyga helias. The sequence goes on from NW_010263239.1 coordinate 324, forward strand.
GCCGGTTCAGCTCTGGAGTGTCACGGCCTTAGTTCGTCTTCAGCTGAAGGCAGTATGTTGAAAGCAGTGATTGAGGCGGAAAGTGCATCACTTCCAGTTCTTGTAAACAATTTTTCTTAATACGTATTGTTTCCTTAACTTAATCTTCCAGATCTCAGCTTACAATAAATACAGCAATTGTTTACATGCACAGGTTTTATATGCATCATTCCTTCACAAAGTTTAATCGAAATGTAAGTATGACTTTGTAAGTGGTAACAATATGCCTGTAGTTTTGTCAGCCTGACAAGCGTTACGTTCCTCTGCTGGGTTGTGAAGTTAGGTCTGTTGATAAGAGTTCTGCCTTCTCATCAGCGCTTTAGAAGCAATAATGATGTTTCTTTTAAACTTTTGAATTATTTTAACTAGTGGCAATTAGATTTTATCTTCTGCCACGGAAATAAAAAGGTAGGCACCATCAGCAAACACGCTTCAGATGTGTGAAGAATGCAGTTAGATGTTTTGAATCTGGCTCGTGCTTATGTGCTGTAGTTTGAAAGGCTGATGTGTAGGAACACGCGTTTTTCTTCACGAAGTCAGTGGTAGTGCTAGCATGGTGTGGCTGACACTTGCAGTATGGTTATGTCTCTATCCATATGTATACAGTGCAAATTAATTTAACTAGTCTTCAGCAGCTTGATGATAAGTCATATTAGATGAGAAAAATCTTCAAATCTGATGAGAATATGCTGTTTCTCTTCTTTCAACTAATGCACTGAGTATGCTGAAACTGAATGCGGGATATGTTATGAAGAACCGAGTAATTCTGTAAAAATACTGTTGGGAAAACAATAGTATTCTAGGTATTTGGTACTGGTGGTGGCGTATCACTGATTGGTGAGGATGAGTTTTCTCAGATCTTGGCTTTTCAAGATAAACAGATGGAGACTGTGACAGATGTTAGGGCCTTGGGCAAAGCAGACCTTGATCTGTCTGGGGGTAGAATGGTGCAGGCCTTGCGCTGTCTGCAGTTTGGGCAGGTACATGGTGGGTTCCAGCATTAGGCAGCTCTTTTGTCCCGTGTGAATTTGTTTGTCATTGTTGGCTGAGCAAATGGACATCGCACTTGGTGTTTCTTTGGCAAGAAATACAGATTAGTTTTTGTAGGTACGCTTCGGAAGTGTATTTAATTGGTTTTGTGCAAAATCTAAGGTAGATTGAAACTTGCAGCAAGCTTGCTACCAAAACTGCTGTGTTATAGGTGTTTATGTAATAAAAGCTGAAGTGTTTAAGTACAACCTGAGTGAAATGTGCAAAAACCTGAAATGCTTTACTGGGAAAAATGTATAATCGCAGAATCCCAGAATGGTTTGGGTTGGAAGGGACCTTAAAGACCATCTAGTTCCAACCCCCCTGCCATGGGCAGGGACACCTTCCACTAGACCAGGTTTTATTATAACAATAATGTTTTATTTATGTAGTGATAGAGTGTTTTTTGAATGTCTACATATAAATCAAAATGTAGTTTCCTAAAACAATTTCCTAGTTTTAGAGCAAGAACAGCACAAATGAGAATCAAGTTCTGGCAAGTTCTGTGGTGGAATATGCCCTTTGAAAGTTTTTGTAGTTTGTCAAGTGGAGGCAATAAAACAGTAGTTTATCTTTCTCCCTCTGCACCTGCCCTGGTAGCGGTACCCTGTAGCCAGTGGAAGAGGAGCTGCTGAGGCATCCAAGGCTCTCTGTGGCTTGTGGATGATCAGCTAGGCAGAGCTGCTTGGAATGGAGAGGGGACTCTGAGTAGAGCTGCTGTAGCAGGGGCTTGTGTTACGTACACGGCCTGCCGGGTTACTGTTTATGCTGTCGTCTGGGGATCGAGGGTGGATTTAGGGAGGAAGAAGCTTTAGCTGCTGTGTTTGGGTATTCACCAGTCACTTGGAACTGGAAGCACAGTAGTATTGGGGTATATAGTGCCCTTGCTATGAAAACTACGCCTTAAGTTGTATCTATGAATCTTAAAATTCATCAGTAAGCTATGTAAGGGCTGAATGCCATGGAAACCACAACCCTTTCAGGAGGGGTCAAGTCAGTTGTTCAGTTAATTCTCAGGTGATATTCAAATAAAAGTTAAAGGCAAGCGTGCTGTAAGTTAGCGCACGGTGATATTGATTCCTGATCTGGTGCTTGATGAGTGTAAGGCCAGGCAGTGGCTTTGGGTGTGTGCTGATGGGCAAATGCGTTTTCCTACTTGGTTTCCTGTAGGGTGAAGGGGGTGGTCCCAAAGTGAACGTGAGCCACTTTTAAAATGCCATCAAACCATCTGGCAGGTTCTCTGTAGAGAAAGCCAAAGCTGAGGACTGTAAGAAATACTTAATATCAAATCTCCAGAGTACTTGGCAAGCTAAAAAATATAACAATAGTCATCCCCTGCAAGAAGAAGGTAACCCTTAGAAATTAAGTAGTAAGGTACTGGTAGTCTTGAAGCTAAGACCTAGCTAAGATTTTCTACAGTATCCAGAATGTATATCTCAGTATTTCGTTGTTGTGTGCATGTAGCGATGTTTGTCTGTGGCGAGAAGGAATCTGAAGGCTGGGACTAGCCAATTAGATGGCCATTAGTCACAATGCCTTATGATCTTCAGCTGGAAAAACATAGCCTGTGTTTTCTTGTTCTGTTGGTAGGTTAATGTTCTTAGTCAAGTAATAAACATATTTATCATCGTGTATAATTGCTGGGTTATACAAACACACATGTATGTCTTACATGTAAGTCAGGGTGTTAAGACAGGTCTTCTAGAAGAAGCTCGTTTACTAAATAGCTGTTGTCTCTTATTTTTTTAATCCAAAATAAGTTACTGCTAAACAATTTTGCAGGCTTTCAAGACTTTGAGTCAGCTGTGAAGAAGGAACAGAATTCCCAACGGTATCTTCAGTCTTTAGAGCTGCAGGGTTGGCACATACCAGTTAATGTAGTCTTGATTCATTTTGAAGATATTGCATTACTGCTCTAACAACCAAATATCCCTATTTTTGTGGTGTTACTGTGGGCTGGCAAGACACTTTTTAATTGCTATGGATTCTCTACAAAGTACGTATATTAGGGTGCAAAGAGGAATGTGCTGAGGTTTCGACGTTGCAATCAGAGCAGGTTAAGACCTTGCAAGGTTGCTGTGCCCCAGTAATAGGGTGGAAGCTTCCTTTACTAATTCTGGTAAGCAGAATTGGATGCCCTGACTACTAATTTTCCCTAGCCATGCAAATGACATTTCAGGAATCTCCTTGGCAGTAGTACAAATTATTCTTTCAATGATACTGTTGACCAGGGCATGGTAACTTTGGTTTGCTGAGTATTAAAGTTAGTGCTAATAATATTGGGGTGGGGAAGGAGCTTGCTGGCTTTTTATAGGAAATACTAGCCTGACTGCTACACTTCAAAATATCTTGCAAATTAAAATTGTTCTGGAAATACAGTTTCTGTAGTGCTTGGTGTGTTTGATATTATTGTCCAGCAAATACCTCTTCTAGAGGCTTATTTTTCAGTACACTGTGATTTGAAGAACAGAGAAGGGGGAAAAATCCTTGGTATGCTGGAAATAAGAGGTAAGGCATCCAAATGGTAGCTGTATTTTTAAATATAATCCTTAGAAATGCCATGTGGAGTACCAAACAACCAGCTGAAAATACACTTGATGATGTCAAGGGTTTGGGTTTTTTTTGTGTGTGTGACATGCAGTGGAATTTGGTATTAATTGCCAAAAAAAGGCTGCGGGAGGATTTTTTTTCCCCCTGAAGTGCAAGGTAGGTGCATTGTGTGAGGAGTTTTATTTGTTTCCCATCCCTCTGTGTTCCCTTCCTGTCTCTTGTGCCCTGTCCAGATTGCACGAGTAAGCAGTTGGATTTGCAGGCATACAGAGTTCTTGAAACTTCTGTCATATGCACCAAGCTTGGGCAAGGCTGTTGTCAGCACTGCAGTTCTGGCTTTCATCTTGCAGTTTAACGTGTTTGCTGGTTTTATGTCATGTGAGCTCCTGGTTATAATAAAAAAAAGTTTAAAGAACCCAAAACTTGCAACTCTTGTGTTTGCACTTAAAAAAACCTGTCATAGACTGGAACCACTTAATGTCTTAAACTAATTTGTATAGAGCCTACAAATATGCAAATACTGGCATTAAAAGGGAGAGGGAGGTCTCAAAACTCTGTGCGTGCTGCAGATGTATGGAGGTTATTCTGAATGCCTTTACTGTAGCAACGCTGTTATTACCAAGTCTTGTACTTTTTAAGTGAAAAAGGGCTTGTACAACACTTACCAATAAAACTGGCTGTGTAATGCTCTTAGACTGTCACAATATGGCTCTTATGTTTTGGGTTTTCTGTTTCAGTGGGACTTGGTTTCTGAGATTCACAGCTAGTACAGAAACGGGATTTAATTTCATAAATCATGTTCTTCTGAAGATATTTTTCAAAGTCTTAAGTGGTTTGGGTGCATGGTAGATAACTTTAAATTGTGTTTTTATGCAAATGAAGATGTTCGTAGATAGGAAGCTTACAGCTTCATCAAGTCTGTGTCTTTAATTTTGCTTTTCTGTTCTACTTTGCTTTTTCTGCCATTTTTGGGAGTTGGAAATGAATGAAAGCGCTTTTGCCAGTAATGCACATAGCAGGGTGTGCCATCTTCGCTGAAGGCTGTATGCATGCCAAGTCTGAAATTCTATGGGAATGTCTATTTTCCGGAATAAATACCACGGGAGACAAAACCACTGCCCCACTCTAAACTGGGAATGAGAGCCCCAGTCCTAGACAAGACAAAGACCTGAATTGCTTGGGCCAGAAGCCAGTACTGTGGGTTTTTCTTTTAAGGGAATAGATATTTGGGGTATACATACGTTTCTGATGAACCCAAGTTAAATGCCAGTTAGTCAGTTTGACGTAAATCAGCCTCCAGAACTGTGTTTTATGTAAGGTCTTGGAGATCAGGAATTGTGTGGAGACTTGGGCAGAACTGATGTGTTTCAGTGAATTAGAAGATTGCCTGAAGTCAGCCTGATGCGGAACAGGCTTTTTCTGAAGGGAGTAAACTTCAGTGCAGTCAGACACAGAATAATAGTGAGTGAGCATTTAATTGGTGACTTGTTCAAAGCATGTCGCCATGAAATGTAAATTCTTTCAGTCGTGGAAGTTGCTAAGGAAGTTGATTTTTCGGAACGGTAAATTGTTGAAATTCCGTCTCTGCGTAACTGTACCCACAAACTGTGTAGAAAGAGACCTTGTGTTAGGATGTGTTTGAATTAAGCCTGCACAGAAAGCAAGAAAAACTGTAAGGTCTGAAGGCAGGTACTGGGGGGTAAGTGTGATGCTTGGTGGGGTTGGTGAGGCAGGAGAGAGGGGGAGAACAGTGGGGAGCAGCAGCTCGCTCCTCGCGGTGCAGTTGCTTTTCTTCGGCGCAGCAGCAGGGCACTGCTGCAGGTTACTGACTGGGTATCTGCTTGGTTTAAATGAAAAATAAAGAAGGGAAACGGTGTGATCTTGGGGGGGTGGAAAGGCTCTCTAGTTTTATTTTTTTAAAACTGCCCATCATCCAGGTTATTTCTGATTCTGTACGCTTCATGACTTGCCTTCCTCAGTGACTTCACTATGTTGAGTCGTTTTCAGTCCCTGATGGTCAACCTCATGGTATCCTTTTCCCCCAGTGTTAAAAAAAAAAAACACCAAACACACCCAGTTGTGGTCTCTCTGGTGCCCTCATTAATACCTACTCACTCCTGCCCAATGGCTTGTTGTCAAACTTGTTTCTTCGGAACTCTGATTCTTAAGCCTTCCCAATTTCCTTTCTTCTGTTGTTCGTGTTTCTCTGGCTTCCCAGCCCTCTCTGCTGATGTGGCTTTTCCCAGCAGCTCAGGATTGCCGGAGAACATAATCCTTCCTCTTAGGCTGGCCCTGGTGTAGAAGGTGCTATCCTCAGGCACCTTCCTGGCTCATGCTGGCCCCTACCCCTGAAGCAGACTGTACGCTGGACAACTGCGAACGAGAGGTTTGCCTTCGTTCTCGCGTGACCGGGCAGGAGCACAGTTTGTCTGCTCTGAGAAATCCCTTCGTATGGCATGTGTGTGCGGGGTTATACGTGTGAGTGCTGCTGCACATCTCTGGCACTTAGAAGCTGTTGATACTCCGGCTTTCCAAAGGTCTTTCCATCACATTTAGTGTTTAAAAGTTTTTATATCCCAGCTCAAGCGAGACATATTTCAAGTAGTATGTGCTTAGCAAAGGGACCTTCTTAGGGAATTTCAAATCAGGTGGATAAGAACTTGTCTAAAACCATCGCAAGTCTTAAATGACAGTGTTAATATGGCCTTGTTCAGCAGCATCTGGCTCCAGCTGATTATTTCTTTCAATTGTAAGGTTTAAGTTACAAGCCGCTTAGAAGGCAAGTGGTTCTTTTGTCTTTGTTGTGGGAGAATTTGCTCCCTTTGAGGTACTTCGGGGCTTTTTTGGAATACTGGATTTCTTCACGGCACATTTCTGTGCATCAAAGGGTATCGCTTTCCCAGGGTTTCAGTTTTCCTCAAGTCTGCCAACTTCCAAGTTTTACTTAAGATCCAAGTGGATGTTTCAGAGTGATTTAAGGAGGCAAAAAGTACTCCCTCGATACATTGGAAAGCTCCTGAAGTGTAATGGGTGATCAGTGTTCGATTCTAATTAGGTGGTTGTGATTTTTACGGTATGGGGTGTTTTCATACCATGTGTTTTATTTTGGTAGAACAAAGGGCTACATGCTAACCAAAAAACTTCCTGGGGAGCTATGGCTGCCATTCAGTTCACTCCATCTATTTCTACTTGGGCGTTGGACAAGAAATCCAATACCCGCACTGCTTGCACCATGCACTAGTGAAACAACCAGCCAGCAGCGCTCTGTCTCTGAATAAATGCTTTATGCTGGGTTAATTTTAATCAGTTTAATCTGCTGATGTCTACGTGAAGGTTTCTGCTGCCATTTTAATTCATGTTTGATGTGACCTGCACTGTGTGCAAAGAGGACCCTGGTTCTTCCAAGTCATTTAGGGTTAGCTCTGCTCTGTGTCCAGGTACATCAGGCGTTCTACCTGATAATTAAGCATCGAAACTCTACGTCACAGTTAGTCACAACTAACTCCTAGGTGGTACTGAACCGCAGTTGGTTGCTTTGGCTGCAATTCAACTTCTTAAATGTCAGCTCATGACACCTAGAGCTTCTTTAAAATTTTCATCTTTAAACTTAATTTGTAGTCTTCCCTAACGTTTGATGTAACAGCTCTGTTGTGAATCCTTGTGAATCCTTTGTTCACCAGCTACTGCTGGGTATATGGTAAAGTTTCTAAGAGTAAGCTTTTACTTGCACAACCTATGCTTGCATAACAAGCTGCTTTCCTTAAAGTTCTCTGCAAAGTTTCTTGCTTTTTAGGAAAATCAAATGCCAGCAGAACTTGTGATCAGCTGGTTCAACTTTTGCTGAAAAGATGGTGTCATGGCTCACTGCTGTGCAAGAAATTGGATCAACTTTCTCATGAGTACATTTAACTTGAAACAGCCTGTTCTGCCCTGACTGAATCTTCTGGACCAAATCTATTCTTTCTCTGTTGAACTAGAATTAGTTTGACCTCGGACATCATACTCACAAATGCATTTGTTACTACTTCCCTATCCTGCTGGGAGGATCACATCAGTTATAAATTAAAACATGACTAGTTATTTTTGTTGTTTTGCATGATTTCAGAACAGTTTAAAAAAAAAAATTCAACTTCTTAAACATTTTCTAACTACCAGTTTAGACTCCATAAACACGGAAGTCCTGCTTGTAAAACAAAAAAATGTGTCTGTTTCTTCTTCAGATAATATCTCCGACGGCATTGTTTTTGGCTGCAAAAGTGGAAGAACAGCCACGGAAACTCGAACATGTTATTAAAGTAGCGCATGCCTGTCTTCATCCTCAAGAGCCACAGCTGGATACAAAGAGTGATGTAGGTGGAAGTCATGGTTTGAAAGATAATGAGATGACACTTCATCTCATGCTCTCTTAGGTTGCCTTGACCGCATTATTGCTGTCTGCAAACTAGAAAAACCTTTGATTTTACACCATTCAAGTCTATTGTCTTATTTAATGTAACATATGAAAGACTCCAATATTTGTGTGATGAAACTTGAAGAGATTGTTCTAGCTGGAGCTTGCATTACTTTTAAGAATTGTACATGTGTAGTAGGAGATGAGACTAGACGTGACGTAAGAGGTTTTACGTGTGGTTCCGTAAGGCACGCTGTTTGCACAGGGGGGTGTTCAGGGTGCTCGGTGTGTGTTTTCCTCGACCAGAGGCCCAGTGCACACAGTTGTCTATGTTCTGTTTTAAAGTCCACTTACATTGCAGTTCTCAGTTTCTTTCCTGAGATGAGTCTTCCTGGAACCACACACAGGAGGAAGTAGGGTGGAACTGCTTGAAGGTCAGGCTGAGCTAGTTACATCCTGCTGGACCTCAGCTGACGTATAAAGCTGTTTGAGCACCTTTACTCTGCTCCCAGCTCTTGGAATGACACTTGGAGAGATATAGATAGATAGATCTGTGCATTTGAGCTTAAGCTAGCTTAGCACAGGCCAGCTGGGTATCTCCAGCTGTATCTTAAAGTACTTGTAAAATGGATTACCTGCCTGGAGATACTGAGTTGATTTGCATGGGCAAGCCTTTGTAATTCTTAGAGCATCCCACTCTCTTCTCCCAAAAATGCTCTGCTAGAACAGATTAGATGAAATCAGAATAGGTAAATCTTACCATGAAAGATGGTTAGGCCGGTGTAACTGAATTTGCAGTAATGCTCATACTGGTAGGAGAAAGTAGCACCGAGTTGTCAGTGCTCACTGGCCTGGGCCGCGGTCTTAGCTTGCTGCTGATACCAGTATTCAGAGAGGAAGCCTGTGCTGAAATTTCAGAGATGCCAGGTAGCTGCGTCTTGACCTGTTTGCTTCTTCGTTTCAGGCATACCTTCAGCAAGCCCAAGAGCTGGTTATACTTGAAACAATAATGCTTCAAACTTTAGGTATGTTTTTCTGAGTATCTCCTGTGCAGCCAACTTTCCATGAAGAGGTAATGGGACCCAAGTAACTGGGTTTTTGATGTGCCGTTGGTACACGAGAATTTTACTGAGTTTGTACACAACTTCTGCCCTGTGAATTTAGTTTCCTATTAGCAGTTCTGTTGCGTTCAGTTTGGAGGAAAGCTTTATACCAACTGCTCTTCGCCGTTTTGCCTTTCAGTAGAAGCACGTTCTGTATCTGAGCAGGGTTGGTTCCTCTGAGCGTCACAAGTGGTAGTGTGACCGTGCAGTGGATTCGGGTAATTCCAAAATTTCAACTGGAATGATCTGATAATAAACTCCCTTGACTTTAAAGTCATGTAGAGACTGTTACAGCTAGCAGGCCTGAGAGCACTTACTCAGAGTTTCTTAAGTACCGCTTTGAGTATGTTGTTTAAAAAAAGAAAAAGCTAACAGTATTGACCTAGTTCTTAAAATAGCTCCATAAACAGAGGAAGGTTTCTTAAGTCACAGACCTACAAATTGACTTGATTTGTGATTCCGTGGGTGCAACATGTTTTAAGTCCCAGAAATAATTAATCAGGTGCATGTGCACGTGTATTTCAGTGTCGATAATATAGCTTTTACTGACTGACCAATGTCCTAGAAACTGTTCAGGTATGTTCAACTTTAAAAAACTTGGGAATTTACTGTACTTTTATATACAAGACTTGAGATGACTGCAGGAATGTCTTACTAATTGATCTTGAAGTGGCTGTATCATCTCCTATTCAAAAGTATGAAAAGGTGTGGAATAAAAGGCAGTTAAATAGTGCTACTTGATCTCCAGTGCAGAGGTTTCGCAAGTGGTTTAGGGCTGTTTGCCTTTTTTTTTTTTTTTTTTACAGATGCAAATGTATAATTCTAAAATTCTGATCTCTCCAGGTTTTGAGATTACCATTGAACATCCACACACAGATGTTGTGAAATGTACGCAGTTAGTGAGAGGTCAGTGACTTTTAACCGCTTCTGTAAGTCCTTTTCTACCTTCCTAGTAAAATTTGAAGGTAATGTTTTTTGTCTAGTACGACCTTCACCTGTGTTATCCAAAGAGTTTGTTTAAAGCTAATTACTGAAAGCTTGATCTTAACCTTTAGAGTTTGTTAAAGTGTCCAGTTCTCTGTCCTTCATAACTTTTTTGCTTTCTTCTAGCTTTGATTTTAATGATGTCTGTTCCATGTTCACTCAAATGACAGAAGCAGTTAGTAGTTGAAAACTGAATAGCTGACTACTTCGCATTGTTCTGGGTTGCTTATTTTCTCTCTGAAGTGGTTGTACCAGGTGAAGTTTAGTCTGCATGCTGGTCGGTGGCTAACGCCAGCTTTCTGTCTTAGCAAATCCTTAGAGGTGATGAACTGAGGGATAAAGGGACGGCATAGCGGGTCTGCTAGCACGTGCAACTACTCCAAGATGTGACCAGTTGTTTCTCTGGAGCAGGGGTACTTGTTTTGGATGGATGGTAGCACAACACCCCAAACCTTTTGTTAATCAGCCTTATCCTCCAACTCGGACGCAGCTCATTAAAGTGACTCTGGCTAGAAACCTGGTTTCTTCTTCAGTATTTCTTGTTGAATTTGGGCAGACCTTTCATTCTTACGTTGGTTTCCTTGGGAGCTTTAAAAAGAGAAAAAACATCCTCTCGTAAGGTGGATGATGAAAAAAAATGAGGAGTCAGTTGTAAAAGCACCTAAAATAAGCTTTTCACTTTAATTATGTTCCTTAATTAAAAAATGCTTGGAAGGGACTAGACCATGGTTGTTAGTCTTCAGTCATGAGCTGGTTTTGCAGTGAAAACTGCAGAAGTTAAGTGGCTTCACTTCACCCCCCCCATAAAGGCAAGTTAGGTGCACCTTAATCATGTTAACTAGCTCTGTTTTGTAGTAGCTCTCAAACTGAAGTTGTTCTTTAAAGGAATAGTCTCTCTTTCCAAAAAAAGCTCAGTTTGATCCTGAGTAGGCCTGGTGCTGTGACTTGTTGCATATAAAGTAGCTTTATTGCTGTTCTTGCTGTAAGAGAAGGATTCTTTGCTTGCTGTCCAGAGCTGGTCACGACTTGGTGCATAAGTCCATGTGCACCTGAAGTCTCTCTAGTCCGCAACAGCAGCTCGGTGGGGTTTGCGGTGGAGCTTCTTAGCGGTTTGTCAGCAGAAATGTGAGCACACATTTCAGTGGTTTGTGTGGGACCCTGCACTCCTGCTCGGTGTTCGGGGCGGCAGGCAGCCCTGTACCAGCATCAGCAAGGAGGTTTGACTTGAGCCTGCAGGAAGAAAGGCACACGGCTACGCACACCGCCGTTCGTTTAGTCAGGGGTAGATAGATACCACTCTGGGTCAGTTCAGCTTTTTCCTTTGTATGCTACTTTTGCGTTCTGACAGAATTCAGACGCTGAAGGTACATGCTAATTTTTAAATCTGACCTTTTACAGATCATATTTAATCAGCAGTTTAGCAAAGGACTTAGAATTCTAAAATTATACCAAGTCTTTACATCTGAAGACTCCAGTGAGGGCTGAAAAATCCACATACCTCCTGGAGTGGTGCAAAGTGAAAGTAGTACATCTGATGCTTGAAAACCTACTCCCTGGTGTAGGTGTACTCCCTAGTTAGGTGTGTATGCAAATTCTTGTCAGCAGTGCACCTCCTAGGGGTGGTATAGGCTGTGAACCCAAGGCTCGAGTACCTCATACTCAAAAAAACCAACAACTTCATCCATAAATTAAAAACGTTGAGCACAAATCTGTAGTCGTTCATGCAAGTCAAGCCAATGGAGAGTAATTGCCATGGAACTTAAGTTCTCTGTATGGAGTGGATAGAGATGGACTTGTAGGCACAGTGATAGGTCTTCAAAGATGTGGGGGTGTGATTTTTAGTTCTCTGTCTCTTAACGTTTATTTGTTGGACAGTGGTGTTTTCATGTGAACGGACACAATGCTTTGATACCACATCCTGAAGCTTTTGAAATAGCTGTAAGACTTGTCAGTGTTAAGCCTGTTGTGTTGAACAGGTTGATTGAGAAGTTAAGGCAATGCAAGGTTGCTTCATCCAGTAACTGGTCATCTTGGACAAAAAGCACTTACAGAAGGCAGAGATACCTTTTTTTAGTGAAGGTGCTGAACTCCTCCAAGACTGTTACAATTAAAACCTCCACCTGCATGTTTGAGGAGAGAAAGAAGGGTGGAATATAATGTGCCTGAGGATCAGAAGAGAGGCAGCAAGGTTAGCTGAGGTCCTCAGGTGTACCTACGGTTTTGGCTTTGGATGTGTGCACTGCCTTGTCGCGTGGTGACTGAACCTCGGTGGCGAAGAGGGTGGCTGATCCTCTGTTCCCTGGATGCCAGACAACAAAAAGTGATCGTGAGCTTTATGCTGTCACTGCTACCTGCATCGCTATGTAAGATACCACCCTTAAAAATCAAATGGGTGAAAAAAAAAGGTTCTGTTGAGGATGCTCAAAAGATTCAGCCAAGTCCTTTGTCAGAAGGCTGCCTAGTCACATGGTGGTGTGCCAGAGTCATTTGCCGGAAGCTGAAGATGAACTAGTAAGTGGGAATTGGTGCAAATAAACGTAATTGCTCCAATGTGCAACTCAAGTTGAATTCTTCCTCTCTGAGACTGCAAGCCTTCCTAAAGGTAGTGTTAGACAACAAGTCGCTGTAGAGAAGGGGTGACTGGATGGGTGCATAAGGACTCATGATGTCCAGGCAGAAGGTACCTAATTATTCCTTCTGGTTTTCATGAAATTGTTCCATCTTTACTGTTTGGTCAGTATAGCAGAAGAGGAAAATGGTGTGGGCTCAGTCTTTTTTCTGCACCATTCTTCCTCAGTGTCAAGAGACTGAGAAGAGGAGACAGGACCATCATTCCTTAGGATCCCACAGGTCCTCTAAGGAGTCTGAAAGCAGTGGATCTGTGAAGGCCTGTTAGCAAGCTTCAGTGCCCACTCCTGGATGCTCCAGTACTGAAGAGAGAAGAAAAGGAGGGAAAAACCCCAAACCAAACACTACCAAAACACCACAAACTGTTCTGGTGTCAAACTACCTTACTGGCTTGAGCGCTGGTGGAATGGTCAGTAGTGATGCTGTCCTAGTGCTGAGGTCACACAGGGCCCTCAAGCTCGGGTGCAAAACCAGCCTTTTCCAGCCTGCTTCTGGTGGAGCCTGAAGGGGTGGAATCTGCCCACATCTCCATCTTGGGAAGTCTTCAGTCATTCCTCTTTCTGTGTCGGTACATAACCTTTTGGAACTGAAGACTGGATCCCAAGGATCTCTAGGATTGCTCTCGCTCCTCTGCAGGTTACCAGGTATCCGGAACACCCGTGATCCTTACTGATGGAAACTGCACTGCCGAATTCCTCGAACGTACCATAGTGTCTGTGTGCACGGGTGCCGTTGGTTAAATCAGGCTGGTCAATTCATCTGAAGAGGAGAGGGAAATGAAGCTGCTTTTTCAGAGGGTGTTCTCTTGAGGAAAAGTGAAATCTTGGTGTGCTAAGTGGTGTGGAAATAGCTTAAGCACCAGCTGCCCTCCAGCACTGCGACAGGCAGCCGTCGCATTCTGAACTTCCACCTTGGGCTTTCCAGACGCAGCAGGCACCCACCACCACACTGCCGTTCAGAGCCTGTGGCTTTCGCCCCGTTGCCCAGGGGCGCTTCAGCAAGCTGCCTGCCCTATCCGCCGTCTCCTCTTTCCAGGGAATGCTTACCTGTGCTGTCAGCGTCCTGGGCATAGCCAGCTACCACCCTCTGAGGGGCGACTTGGCAGTCACAGTCTCACGATTATCTTGAGATCCAAGATAGCCTCGTCTTGAAGAAAAGACTCGGATATCTTGGAATTGCAACCAGGTGATTTGTGTGGCTCTGCCCAATGAAAAGCATTTTGGTTGCCAGGTGGGAATCCTTCGGGGACAGTAGCCTTTTGCGAGGTGTATCGGCCCGTCCTGTTTGAAAATCTTGATTGCTGCTTTAGTAACCCCCTGCCTTGGGGTTGCTTCCGCAGCAGTGCGGGTGCTGTAGATCGCTCCCGAGCCATCGAATGCCAAGTGACCGTGAACGGCGGGTGTCAGCCATCAGTCCCGCGAGTGGCACGTGACAGAGGAGCTCTGCTGGCTGGGTTTAGCCTCTGCTTCAGGAGAATGTTGCTGTGGAGACGCCCTTTGCACTGCGGTAAAGGAAGTAAATACAGGAACCAGAAGTCGCCAGCTTGAACCTCAGTGATGGATTCTGCTGAAGCTGAACCGAAACCCTCCTAGGTGTGAAAGGAGAGTGTGGGACGGGTGTTTTCAGTTGTGCCTTGTGTTACCACAGGCCGACCTGGTGAGCTGGAATTGCTGACTGCTTTTGGCAGTGATTATTTAGCGGTAAAGAAGTTGAAACAGTATCCTACTGCTTGTAGTATAGGCGAGGTGTGCAGCACGTTGACTTGTGATTGAGGCGAAAATGTCTGTTTCAGGATGTGATGGAGAGTGTGGGACGGGTGTTTTCAGTTGTGCCTTGTGTTACCACAGGCCGACCTGGTGAGCTGGAATTGCTGACTGCTTTTGGCAGTGATTATTTAGCGGTAAAGAAGTTGAAACAGTATCCTACTGCTTGTAGTATAGGCGAGGTGTGCAGCACGTTGACTTGTGATTGAGGCGAAAATGTCTGTTTCAGGATGTGATTCTTTTCTTCCAGGTATGTGTTCTGATTTACTCAACTTTCAAGCTGATGTTAAATAGAAGTTTTCTGGCATCTGCTTTTCTTCCCTGTTCAAAAGGGACATTTCAGTGAGAGTAGAGATGCTTCTTGGGCTGGTCCCTCAGTTCAAACACGCTGTAACTTTACAAAATACAGAATTCATTGAAGATCCTTTAAATGTTACTTTGAAACATGAAGAGCGAGACATCAATCTCAGTCTTCCTCAACCCTTAGGTGTTTTCATTTGGTTTGTTATGGCAGTCTCACTTTTTTGGTAATACTGCCTTACAGTTTTTGGGGGAGAGGAAAAGCTCGAACTCCATGGATATCTGGTGTGCAATTACCACTGCGGTGTGCAGACTAAATATTGTGTGTCACGTCGTCAATTTGCTTTCTGAGTGTTACGGACCGGTAGAGTCTGTGTGTGGGAGTGGATGCTGTCACCTTGCTGCTATCACGTTCTTTGAGATCGTGCCACTGCCCGGCTGTGTAGCGTAAAGACAAATCTGATTTGTACTCCTTGTCAATCATTAGAAGTCGAGTTAAATCACATATTTAATATGCTTTTTAGAATTAAATTTTAAAAGCCATTGCAGTCTTTCTCAAACTTTGTAGAAAGGTGATTATTAAAATAAGTTAACAATTTTCCCTTTGACATAAAACTCAACAATACACTTTCTGCAGGTAGCACTACTTTCAAGTGATAGTGTCAAAGTAAGAATTCAATGAAGCTGCATTCAATCTTCAGTTAAAGCCATTGTGCCCAGCTATTCCATTATATGCATGTTACAGTAAGTTCCCTTACTCCAGTGAGGAGCGTTGGGGTTTCCCTGGCAGGGGTCAGTGCGAGGTGGCTGCAGCGGCCCGTGTCGTCAGCCTTTCGTTGCTGGCGCGTTGCAGTCTGGGGGTGGGTGGCAGTCTGGGGGTGGGGGGAGGGTCCTGGCTGTAACTGCAGTGGAGTTTCTTCCTGTCGAAGCTTTGCCATAGGTTTAATGAACGTGGAACAGTTATGAGGACGGTGCTCTTAATTAGAGGGAGCAGACAACTCGTTTAATTTTTTTACTATCTAGCTTGGGAGCTTGCTGTGTCGGGGGGCTTTGGGAGAGGTGCGGCTGTGTTGGGGGAGGTGCTGGGGGGCGGGAGGGCTGTTCTCCGGCTGTTCTGCCCTGCTGCTCTCCGCCTCGCACTGTGTGG
>NW_010263239.1:16596-19096 GCF_000690775.1 Eurypyga helias
GACGTGAGGGGCTAGTTAGCTACGTGCAGATCAGTTCAGCGGAAATACCGAGTGCTACTTTTGGAAAATAAAACTGCTTTGATTTTGGAATGAACCTGAGAAGTTAGCGCAGACCTTTAATCTCTCCCTTTTTCTTTTCTTACAGCAAGCAAGGATTTGGCACAGACATCCTATTTCATGGCTACCAACAGGTTGTTATCCTGAACCTCTTTGTTGCACTGTTGTAGCACACTATAGCTTCCTTTACTGCAGGGCCCCCGACACGTGTCTTACCCTTGTTGCAGCGGGAGACTGGGCCATCTACAGTGGTGGTACCTTCCTGTCTGCAGTGCGGTGTATTGTACAAGGGCCTGATGGCACAAAGGGGTTAAATGCACAATGAGAAGTGTAGTGGTGCTTTCTGATGACTTTTTCTCGATTGTGAGTGCATAAGTCTAAAATTGGTAGCCTGAATAGCAGCTAAAGATTACAAAGAGCTAATCTTAACCTAGAAATTCGAGCATCTTGGTAAGTACAAAACTATTTTTAGTTTACACTTGTAGTTAATGGCAGTTTTCTCTTAACTTTAAATATATTGATCCAGTCTTTACATATAAAATTGTGGTGGGCCTGCTACCTGATTTTTCTTTTCAGATAGACCAGTAGTAGTCCAGTGTTCTTCCTTTGAGAAGCGGCTCTTTAATACAGAGTTTTAAAACTTAAATACTTAAATAAACTTTTAAGTTCTAGGAGTCCAAATGGAGATGATGTGTACTGAGCCTGTTGCAGAAAGATGGAATTTGAGAGCAGACTTGAGTCTTGATTTCTCAATTACTTCAATTTACTTCTGGATAACCAACTGTCAGTTTAACTTAAACGGACACTTAACGTGTACATCGTTTTTCAGCAATATCTGCTGGTTATTAGAACTATTCCAGTAACTAGTTCTCGGTGGTTCCTTGATGGACAAAGTGCTGTATCTGAGACAGCAGTTGCGAAAGGCTGTGGTAAATAAAGCAGTGAAACTGGCAGGGGGATTTGGACTAAACGATCTCTAGAGGTCCCTTCCAACCCCTCTGTGAAGCTGTGCACCGTTATCTTTGTGCTGCTGCCAGCCGGAAGCTGAAAGCAAGTTCACAAGTATCACAAATCCAGGCCAAGTGAAAGCTAAGCCCACAGATAATTCACTTGCCCTCTGCAGAACTGTTGAATACCTTCTGCTGATCGTCTCCTTCGGCAGCTGCATAACAGCTGCGTGTGCTTTACTGTGGAATTTTCATTCACTGTATTGTACTACTTTCTTTTTAGTACTTAAGTACCATAGAATAACTGGTAAATTTATTTACTGTTCCTCACACTTTCTGTAGGAAAAGCGAATTAAACTTTCTGACCAGATAAATGCCCTGCCCTTGGTTTTCTTTTGGCAGTAAATTATCTTAGGAACTTAGATCAGCAAAATGTTCCGTGAACTGATGTTTAACTGCTGTTGCTTGACACGTTGCCTTGTTCTGTGTGTTAATGGCTGATTTGTTTGGGTTTTCTGTTTTACATGTTTGATTTCCTTTGGTTCCTCATTACGAAACCTGTGCAACAGTCTTCACCTTACTACATTCTGTCTTCAGTACAAGCCCACAGTGATAGCATGTGTGTGCATTCACTTGGCATGCAAGTGGTCCAACTGGGAGATTCCTGTATCGACTGATGGGAAACACTGGTGGGAATATGTAGATCCTTCAGTTACTTTAGAATTACTCGATGGTAAGTAACACCACAAAATTCAAGGGTTTATGAATGTGGAAATGGGAGCATAGTAAGAGTATAGCTTTAAGCCTGAAGTAAGTCTCACTGACATCACGTACTGGATCCTCAGGTGAAAGGGGAGGTACAGGAGAGGGGAGGGCTTCAGAAGACCAGCTTGGTTTTGCAATTTCATCCTGTGGGCAGGGGCATCCACACACCTCTTGCAGGCGCAGGTTGGAATCTTGGTTTTAAGTGCTTTTCAGAACCAGGGAAGAGCTGGAAATCTGCAGTGCAAACTGAGCAGTCCTGATCGCTCTCTGTACAGCACAGGTCCAAGTGTATGGCTTTGCTGTCATGAAACAGCTGTTCTTAAGGCCCTGTGTGGGAAGGTAGTGCTACGTTAGCGATTTGAGTAGCTTATGGTATCTCAAACTCCCATAAAACAGCTTTGTTCTTGTTAAATGGCATCTTTCCAGAAGAAAGCGTATACCTAGAAGACCGTATACCCAGGAGTTTGCTGTCTCTTGAAAAAGCACGTGTTACAGCGGGATGTGAATTCGAGGCCTGGGTACCCTACTGCAGCGGAGGCGGTGGCTTCTGGGGCTTTCAGATCTACGCATCAGGCTTTGCTCTCAGTTCCAGAGCAAAACGCTTGTGTTGGAGTAGTGGCAGAGGCCTCCAGGCTTGGCCTGGCCCAGCGTAGCTCCACAGGGCCTGCTACTTTCTGCTGCCCAGCTGTCATTTCTTAATGGCAGTGTGATTTTTTTTTTTTTTTTTTGGC
>NW_010263239.1:24096-25961 GCF_000690775.1 Eurypyga helias
ACACTACAGTCCTTCTCTTTCCGAGTCTTGAAATAGTTGCGCTGTGAGATGCGTCTTGCCCAGCTGCTCGGGATAAGCAATATGTTACACTGTAAATAGAGCAATTGCTGTTGTAACTTGGTGTGGGAATGTCTGGGTGGGAAGTAGTGCCTGTCGAATGGGAATGGGAAACGAGCGCAGGTCTTCATCCGAAGGTGCTGTTTCAAAAGGTCTGATTCTGGGAAGTTGTGAAATGCTGTGGATATGTTACATGGAGATCCAAACGGTGATTTGTGGTTTCTCTGTAAAGGGTGTCCATGAAACTCCTGTGGTTTGGCTTTCAATGTAATTGTAAATACGCGAAAGGGTATCTGTCTTTGCGTCCGAAAGGAAACGCAGTGTGGGGGTAGTGGGTGCGGAGCAGGAGGGAGAGGATATGCCGCTGTTTGGCCCGGAGGGGAGCCGGCTGCAAATCGGTGAGCTGTGCGCATCGGCTGAGGTGCTCAAAAGGAATGAAAACGGATGGGATGGGCGTCAGCCCCCCACACGAACGCTTGGATGAAAGCAATAAAGGGCTCGGACAGCACTGGCACGGTACATCACTTCATAGCCAACCGTACCCGGCCATGGGCGCAGGCGCTGCGTAACGTCTCAGTGAGTGCTGCAGTGGAGACCTTGCTTCAGCGCTGTGAAAGGCCTTCCCCCGTGTGAGCTAGGGGGTCGGTAGGGTAGAGGGTCGTTGGTCTGACGGCAGGAGTGCGGCAGCGCTGCGTCTCACTGTGAGCAGTTTTGGTGTTTGCACCAAACGGCAGCTCTGTGGGTTCTTTTGGCTGACTGTAAATATAAATGTTTCATATTAGCATAGCTGAGTTTTTTGGGGTACAGCCATTTGTGTGAGACTAGAAATACAACTTTATTTCTAAGAACTTGTAAAAAAATAAAAAAGTATTTTCAATAAAATTCCCTACCTCACCTCTGTTGTGCAGCAATGATCCCATTTTCCTTCTCCATTTGTAAACACCAAGAGGATCCCATTTCCATTACTGGAAAACCGTCGCAGTTACTCCTCAAATCCATCAGCTGGGGGAATGCTGGCAAGGGAAGTCGGGTTTGTTCCCTTTGCCTCCTTGCCCTCGGGGTGCTGTCAGGTGTTTGACACCCGAAAACCAACCCCTGGAGACCTTTGTGCCATCTAAAGCTGCTCCCTCCCTCTCTGCCCTGGGCTCCCAGTTTGTTGGAGTGGGCCTGGCCATGCCTCACCTTTTATAATTATCTTTAGTTAGTTCATTTTGGTTATTTAGGCATGGGGGCAGGGCTGTGGGGCTGGTGACAAGAGCGTATACGGAGGCTCTTTATAAGACCTAAGAGGGAAAGGTTCCCGATCCTTGTTTTGCTGGGAAGGGAAGGGAGCAAAGCCTTTGTTTGCCACCTTTAACTGGAATGTCAACACCCGCTCCCGTAATGACTTTTAAAAATAAGGGTCTTGCAGAATTTGGAATTTATGCTGAACTAGCTCATTAATTCCTCCTTTTCTGAAATGCTTTGCTCCTTACACCTATGAAAAATATGTACAATTAGTGCCAGGAGTGTTCCCTCTAGGCATGGACGTTTCTCGCTTCTCCTGAGGAGGACATAGCAAACCCAAATCGGGTATTTGCCCTCCGAGGTTCAGCACCTGGGTTTGGCTCCTGTTCCGGCGCCTGTGGTGACATTCCCCTTAACGTAGTTGTGTCCTTTGACACAAAGTGTGGGTGCATGTGGGAAGTAGGGAGAAAAGGTGCTCTGCTCTGCAGCCTTCCCTGGGAGACCTCCAGTTCTTTTTTACTGATGTGCAAGAGCCAGAGTTTTCCTAGGAGTCTTGTGGAAAACCACATCAGTACCTGCTG
>NW_010263239.1:26117-43252 GCF_000690775.1 Eurypyga helias
ACCTGGTCTAGGGGAAGGTGTCCCTGCCCATGGCAGGGGGGTTGGAACTAGATGGTCTTTAAGGTCCCTTCCAACCCAAACCATTCTGTGATGCTATGTTAGGATTTCTCTTCTGCTGACATGATGCTCTTTGTTATGTGACATTACACCTGTTAATAAATGACACATTAAACTATTAATAATTTTGCTACAAGTCCTGATTTCTCTTTCTTTTATAAAGTTTAGCTCAACTCTCTGAAGTCAGGCTACTGGAAGAAAACATGTGAAAGCTATTTAAGTAACTAAAATGTTTAGCACTCTGGGGAAAGTCAATTTTACATAAAACCTAGAATTGCCTTCTTCCCTTTTTGTAAGACACTAATTTCCACGTTGCTGCTGGCACTGAACGTGGGGTCGTGAATTGTTGAGAGCTCAGCCCTTACAGAGGTGCGGTGCAGCTCTTCTTGCAGCCCACGTGCTGGCAGAGGCGTGAGGTTCACCACCGTTCGATGTCGTGAGATGAGGTTTTGGTTTCTACAGTCTCATTCCCCTTCGGTTTTAAACCTGCGAAACGCGCAGGAAGAAGCCTAATGGGAAAGAGGACAATCGAAGTCCTAATGCCCCGTTCGTCTGTGTGGTTCAGTAATTTATAAGAATGTGCTTCAAGCGTTACGCCGTTAGGAGTAGCTGGTTACGCTGACTGTTGTAGAAGGTGTTTCTGCGGTGCAGCTGGAGGCTGTTACGTGTCACCTGGCTCCGCAGTGCTCACCCGCCTGTTGCTCAAACCAGTTCAAGTGTCAGACTCATCCCGTTTCACCAGCTGGAAAGGAAAGGGCCCGTCTGGCTACATAAAAGCTTCAGTCTGGTTCATGCCGATGCAGTCAGATGGGATGGGGTTCCTACGGGATCACTGCCGGCACACTTGATGGCTCAGCTACGGGTTGGAGTTGAGCTTCCTGCCGAGCGTGTCAGACCCGCGATGCTTCCTGCCAATAGCAACCCGCCGCAGGTTTCTACGGACAAAGCGGCATTCCAACTTGCCGTGCCCATCCCATGCCGGTGAGGGGGGTTTTCCTCTTAAAATCGCTCCAAATACAGCAAAAGGCGGCCCTGGGTTCGCAGAGGAGGAATGCCTGCTCCAGTGAGCACAGGCATGGCAAAAACTGTTACTGCAATCGCACTAATGATTGACTCCTTGGATACCGCCACTCTCCAGGAACTTCTGCTGCCGCTCCTTGGTCCAGTGCCCTTTGCGCTTTGTTCACGGGTCGAAGTTTCATATGGAACATGTACACCCGTTGGGCAAGAGGTTTGAAAAACTCACTGTCTTCCTTTCACAAAGGGGTGGTCCAGCAGCTGCAGAGCAGAAGGGCGTTCGTGCTGGTCTCTGCATCAAGGGTTTGAAAAGTCAGTACAGCGAATGAATACACGTGCCCGTGATGTCATCGCTCGTAAAGTCTAAACGCAAACTTAGCCTTTTTGTTCCCCCATTTCTCTATTCATTCATAGAATCATAGAATGGTTAGGCCTTTTTATAAAGCTGCTAGAAAGGAGGGCAGGATTTGTGGGAAGAGTCTGTTAGAATTTATAAATTACAAACCCAAAATACTTTATTATTACGGAAATCAGTCTTTGTTTTTCTAAATTCCTTGCAAAATTTTAAATAATTCTGCTCCCGCAGCTGTTTCAGGTGCACCAATAAGGTATGTAAGGAGGGTGACAAGTGTTTGTTTGATCCTGTGTCAGTCAGGCCGTTCTGTCATCTCCGATCAACATCATGCAAGTTAAGGAGCCCATATGGAATTGCAGTACCGCAATTACAAAATTGGCTCACTACAGCCAGGGGTTTGGGTCTTTTTCAACCCCCAGTGTGAAGAAAAGAACAGGGGAAGGAGTAAAGGACAGTAATTTCTTAATTTATAAACTAATGGGGAAGATGGGACACGAAGATGCTCCGAGGGCTGGAGCACCTCTCCTATGACGAAAGGCTGTGAGAACTGGGCTTGTTCAGCCTGGAGAAGAGGAGGCTCCGAGGAGACCTCATTGCAGCTTTCCAGTATCTGAAGGGGGCCTACAAGGGTACTGGGAGAGGACTTTTTACAAGAGCCTGTAGTGATAGGACAAGGGGTAATGGGTACAAATTGAAATCAGGGAGGTTTAGATTAGATGTCAGGAAGAAATTCTTCACAGAGAGGGTGGTGAGGCACTGGAACAGGTTACCCAGAGAAGCTGTGGATGCCCCATCCCTGGATGTCTTCAAGGCCAGGCTGGATGTGGCTTTGAGCAACCTGGTCTAGTGGAAGGTGTCCCTGCCCATGGCAGGGGGGTTGGAACTGGATGATCTTTAAGGTCCCTTCCAACCCAAACCATTCTATGATTCTATGATAAAGGAGGCCTTTATATTTCGGACATGGTGAGGTCATACATTAAATGTTTGCCACCACAGGTGCATCCTGACTTTTGAAGAGTTAAATACTTCATCTGGAAAGGTCAATGTTTTATATGTGTCTGCCTGCCTCGACCTAACAGCTGAGTCCACCTTTTAAACACGGTTCTCTCTGAATCCAAGTGTGTACAATGGCGCTGAAAACAGCCCACGCGTTTCCTGGTTATTATTACATGCTCCACAGGAACTGTAACCACATCATAACAATTCCAATCCAGGGATTAGAAAGCAGGGTTTCTGCCCCCAAGACCACTGCTGCACCCACTAAATCACACTCTGTAGTGCCCAAATCTGGTCGTTAGCGATAAAAGGCTGCCATTAATTTTATAAAGACTACCTATAGAGGTCAGGAAATTGGCTCTTGAAACTGATAGCCCATTTCAACATCTGGGACAAAGCTGATATTTAAAACAAACACCACAAAAATAATTCTTCTAATGGATGAATGCTCATCGTTTGTTTTTTTTATTTTTATAGAGAGAACTTTATGTTTCCAGTAAATATGTATTTCCCAGACTGGCAGGGCTAATAGATGTCTCTACTGCAGAAGATAAGAACTAAGTGAAAGCTCTTTCATTTACAGTATTGTCCTCAAAACAACTTGCCTGACATACGCCAGACTCAGCCCATGTGATGTTGGCACATCAAAGAAATATGCCACACAGTTTTTCTACAACTCAGTGTTTGTCTATGAAAATTACAGGGGAAGTAAATGATGAGTACAAGGCCTACAGAAAGATAATCTGTGAGGTGGGTTTACTCCATTATAGAGTAAAGCTCTTTACCTATACTACCATTTAAAGGCTTTCCTGAAAGGTTGAAAGCCCTATGCACCTACAGCACCGTCAGATGTCCTCTATCAGCAGTAACTCATCAACAAACTCTATGCTACAAACTATTGGCATTTTTCCTTCCATTTTTCAGTTAAAGCCCCGCATACCTGGTTAAGCAGGCGTGCACAAAATCCACTGCTGTGCTGGAGAACCGATCGGGTAGGGAAGGCATCAGCCCTCGGTGGGCCCCAATGTAGAACATGGCCGCGATCCTGTCCATGGAAGCCAGTGGCGGTTTTCCTGTTGCCATCTCAAATACAGTGCAGCCAACGCTCCAGATGTCTGACTTTCTTCCGTACCCAGATTCATTTATGACTTCTGGTGCCATCCAGTAGGGCGTCCCATGCACAGACTTGAGCATCTCGCTCTGCGTGCCACTGAGGCTTACCCAAGCTAAACGCCTGGCACAGCCAAAGTCAATTAGCTTTACTATCCCATTTGGCATCAGCATGACATTATTGCCTTTGATATCTCTGTGTACCACGCAGTTGTCGTGTAAATATGCAACCCCTTGGAGAATTTGTTTGGTGTATTTACAAAGGACAATTTCTGGCAACGGACCAAACCGAAGAAGAATACTAGAAATTGAGCCACCAGGAACAAACTCCATGAAAATGCTTAAAATGTTGTCTTCCAGACAAGTTCCTAGGTAAGTCACAATATTGGTGTGCTTCAACGTCTTCAGAAGATCAACTTCCTCGTGAAACTTCTGATATTCCTTTGCTGTAGTGAGTTGATCGGATGTACCCAAAACCACCTGTTTTACAGCTATTAATTTTCCCTGGCTCGTCAGACCGCAGTATACCTACAACAAACCAGCATTTATTAAAATGAAACATGAAATAAACCTGAGTATTTACTTATTTTAAATCATATCTTTGTATTTATCACGTTTCACGTCTCATTGTATAATCCAAAATATTTATTTGAGAGGAGGACAACGGCAAGCTATAAGGTAAGATGAGCTCAGAGACAACCAGCGCATCTCTTCGCATACTCGGACAATAACTCACCGTGCCGTAGGCTCCCTTTCCAAGGACTTCACCTCTTGTCCACATGATAGGATTTTCGTCAGTTAAGCTGCTTCCTGGTAATTTGGTAGACTCCTCAAAGTTTAGCAGGTCACTTCCTTGACTGGATGCCAAAAAGGCTTGACTGTAACTCTGCTGGAAAGATGATGCTCAGTGCGGGGAGAAAGCAAGGAGGAAAAGAGAAGCTTCATATTATCCTTACATTTTTATAAGGAGTAACTTTTACCTGGCACGACTCTTCTCTAGAGATTCATATATACTCATTGCCCAGCTCATCGACACAATTGCTGTAGCAAGACTATGTACATATTTTCAAGTATATATCCCAGTAGTGCATAACCCAACAATTACAGCACGACATCTTTTCACTGACAGGCAGACAGACAGCAGGAACACATGAGAGAGCAGGATATACATCTGCTGACTACTCCTTTTTTTGTCACACAAAAGGTACAGTTTGCTAAGCCGAAGGGTGAATATGACTATTGCCCTGCTCTAGGGAACATCTGTAACCCAAGTCTGGTGAAAACAATTTGGAGAGGGTTTCACAGGAAGGCACTGCTTCACAAAGATGGTAATAATTACTCCCTCTAGCCATGGATCTCCCAAGGGCTGAGAATGGAGGTGTAATTGGCATCTCTGGCTGCAGAAGCGTAAGGAAGTGTATCAACAGGTGGCATAAGAAATTTCCTTAGAAATGTGTAATTTAAATAGACAAAAAGCTAACGGGACCAAGGAGAAGTAGTACTTAGTAGGTGAAGGTTTCTAACTGACTTGAGGGCCAGAATTTAAGCCTTCTGAGCTTGAAGTTTTGATGAAACATTAATTAAACAGCCTTAAGTCAGTCTAAAAACCCAATCCTTCTATTTCATACCTAGAAAAGTCTCCAGTTGCACTCTGAGGTTCAAGGAAATTGCCCTTTTGGATATACAAGAAACATTTGTAGCATCTTTTCACATTCCTTAAGTTTCAAGATCTCAAGAGCTTTTGCCTTGCCCCAGCACCCTTTTGTACAAACTCTTCAGTTAAAACAGCCTCTCCATTTTATTCACTACAATTTCTCTTGACCCATCATATAAGGCTCCATAGCTATTCCTGTCATGACTTAGTGCCACCTGGCTTGTGTCCTGACATGCAGCCTCTAACATGAGCTCCTCAACTGAGCACTGGAAGAATCGGAAAAGAGATTTGATCGGTAATGAGCACATAGGTCCTGTCTTTCACCCAAACGTGTGTTGAAGCATCACCCAAAGGAGCTAGCAAATTACAAGAAATTAATTTTACCTTCTCTAGAGCACTATTTAATATTGCTCCATCTCCATTCATCCTATTGTCTTCTTCTTTAGTATGTGTATTTTGCATTTTAGAATCTGTACATTTTGTTCTTGAAGAGTTGATGCCCTTTTCTTCAAGCATTAGCAGTTCTTCGGCCACATAACAAAGCGACTCATCGCTCATATCCTTATTATCTGCCCAGGACAAAATGGTTTGACTTGGCTGGAAATTGGGGCTTGTAACATTTTTTGTCCCAATCACTGTCGGCTGACTCAATTCATTTGCCAAACCACTGTTTTGAGGGGTGTATGCCCAACTGCGGTTTGATTTTTCCATAGGAGACTGACACTCCAGTTCATCAGAAAAGGACAATGCCTCACTTGTATTTATCGGCTGGATGGAGGTCTGGTCTGATCCCAGGCCGTTGCGGCCATCCCTATCCACGCTGCTCTGGGATACGCCAGTGTCCCGGTCTGCTGTTGGCAGACTGCCACTTAGAGCAACATGTTCCCTGTAGCCTTTATCACTGGACTGAAGAAGACCCTGGCTAGAGGTAGCAGCAATCTGATGATTGGATATATCCTGACTGTCTGAAGACTGCTCCCAAGAGACTTCTTTAATAGTTGCTAAGTTGGAATTTGAAAAAATTTTATTTTGCTGAGTTAATTGTGAAAGGCCTTCCGAAAACGTAAGCTGATGAGCGGTGCCTTCATGAGACGATGTCATGCTGCTCGAAGCGTTTATCTGACAGTCTGAATCAGAAGTGGGTACGTTATCTTGCTCTGTGTTGCTCTCACTCAACTCGGTACTCCCGTCCTTTGCAGTCAAAGCTTTCTGCTTGTGCTTAGTGCCGGGTGTGCGCTTCCTTGGCTTAGAATACGTTCTCTTTTGAGTATTGCTGACTCGGCTGCTCTCTCCCCTTTTACGGGAGATAGATCTGCAGGTGCCAGCAGTGCATCTCCCAGGTGGAGCAGAAGAAACATCTCTACAAAAACTGTTCTCATGTCGATCAAGCTCATGCCCGTGGGAATAGACAGGAGTTCCAAACATTTCGTAAATACCTGGACCTTTGTCATTTGGATTTATCTTCTTGAACATGTCACTGTATTTCAGATCTACAAAAACTGAAGCAGGCCGTGCATGTGGTAGAGAAAGCGCAGTAACGGGCTTCTTTAAGATCACTGAATTCTTGCAACTGCAGGAGAAACTTTCCTTTTTAAGTTTCTGAGCAGCCTGAGCAAAATGGTATTTGTCTGCTTGAGGGGTCTTTTTTTGACGCTTCAGGGAAGTGCCAGACTCCACATGTGACAGTTCCAAAGATGGAAAAGTCTGACTCTTGGCATTACATTTTGTGGAAATCTCATCAGAAACGACTAAGTCTTCAGATCTCATTTTAGATTTCGATGAATATTTATTTCTCTTCATCTTTATTTTATTTTTGTCATTTTCTTTGCAAGCAAGAATGTTGAAGCTCTGAGTAACATGAGGAGGCAGGCTACGAATGACAGTCTTCTTTGTAGCAGGTTGTTTAAAAACATGTGATTCCTTAGCTGGTTCTTGTTCAGAGAATGTAGCATGAACAAGAGGTACAAGCTCACTACCGTGTTTTGAAGTTGCTTCTGACGCTTCTTTTTCCTTTTCAGACACAGAGAGACAAACAGCATTTTCTGTCTGTTTTCTAGAAGGATCTTGCACTTGTGCTCCAGGAATTACTGCAGATACAGCATTATCTTCAAAGGCATGGTAGGCCTCTATCACTTCATTTTTACAGGCGGAATCTAAATCGTGGTTGTCAAGCACAAAGTTCGCACCCTCAGCATCTTCATGTGGTCTGTAATCCAGTATCATCTCTGTAGCATTTCCCTCCTCTAGCCCAGTTCTGCAGGAGCTGTCTGCTCCTCTTCCCTTACTGCCAGCTCCCAAGGCGTCTCTGTTGCTTGACACTGATGCTTTACATCTCTGAGCTGTAACTATCCCCGAGTTTAGCAGAGCATTACTCGCGCTTGAGTAGGGTTGGCTGTCATCATACAAACTGCCTTGGGTCGTAAGATCTCTGTTCTTACAAGCCACCGAGAAGTGGCACTTCATCCGGTTACTCTTTTCAGTATTGGCAGCGACATCAGCTTCCTTCCATTTTAAATTCTTTTGAATTCCTTCTTTCTTGTTGCTAGGGTACATATCATAGTTACTCATGCTGAAGTAGTACAGTTCTTTTGCTGGAGTGAACTGATCAGAAATGGTGGCCATGATCAGGTCTGATGACGTTTCAGTGTGCCTTTTGAAAAGATTGTCTAATTGGTACTGACAAAATTTTGTAACTGGTGTTAGAGGCTGAGAAACAGAGTTCATAATATCCAAAATATTCCTGATGTTGGTGCTTTCATTGGCAATATGATCCTCTAGAGCAGCAAGATGAATTGTTCTTACAGGCAGAAATGTCACTGGTGGCAAATGAAACTATAATTTCCATAAAGACCATTAATAACATGCTGCACAACAGAAACAGGTAAAATCCAAACACTAAGAACCAAGTAGACTAAGAAAGAATAATCAGAAGAGGATTATTCTTTTGTATATTCCCACATTTAACCTAATATGAAGTGTAATATCACAATCCTGAGAAAATACATGAATTTTCTCACATCCATACATGAATTTTCTCAGCTCCAGAATTATTTCTAAGTATTTCATAGTACAGAAAGTGGGATCTTTTGCTATAAAGCACAAGACATTCTCCAAGATTAAAAAGTCGTAAGCTTTGTCCACACATACAAACAATCTTGTCGGTCAGTAACTATGTCTCATGCCATATCGCATGTTTGCTACAGGAATTCAGAGGCTGGTCAGTGGCTTCACGTGCCAAAGTTTCTCTCTTTCTGTGTGCTCCCACCGAATGAAAGCACTGCTCTCATGCTGGTATTTAAAGACTTTTTATGTCATCCCCCAAAGTATGCTGGCACCTGAAACTATATTCCCAATGGCACTAGATCTCATGTAAGCAATTTTTAAAAAGCAAGAGGTAGTATATTATAACAGAATGTTATCTGTGGAGAAAACAA
Organism: Eurypyga helias; assembly: GCF_000690775.1. Taxonomy (NCBI): domain Eukaryota; kingdom Metazoa; phylum Chordata; class Aves; order Eurypygiformes; family Eurypygidae; genus Eurypyga; species Eurypyga helias. Next base: position 34,741 of record NW_010263239.1, read on the forward strand.
TTCTTACAAATTATAAGTTTTGAAAGACATTACCGTAAATCTAAACAAATAGCTCTTGCATGTTTAGTGTAGTTTTACAAAATTCCCTAAACCATGTTATATGGGCCACAGATTTAGCTCATGGGGTTTTAAGTACATTGGAAGACAGCACAGTCTGCACTGCACTTCCAATGAAGTTGAACAGATAGCTAGCCAAACGCCATTTTTATATGGCAGCTGATACAGAATTTGGGATTGGGGGAGAGGGAATATGTTTTATTATTTCTTCCTTCTTCCTTCTCTTTCTATCCAATTAGTTGAAAGGTACTGTGTATCTTTGAAAGAGTACAGATTTGAGAATTTGCGTCCTTTATTGTGATTATTCAGATGAATAGTGAGAAGAATTTTCTGAAAATAATATTTCTATTCTGTGTTTTATAGGAAATGGATTAAAAATATGCTTGAATATGCTGCATATTTTTATGCAAATGAATGCAATAGAAACAATCACACAACCATATGCTCTGACTTCTCATTTGCATGTCTGTATTCAACATTAGTTTGCAATCTGCAGGAAATTTTTGTTTGCATTCCAAGGGCAAACTGAGGTATGAATGTGCCAGGAAAAGCAATGCAGGCTGGTTCCAAATTTACAGTTCTAAAGGCCTAGTCTGCATGGCTTTAATATGAACACTCAGTTTGTCCCAAATGATAGGCCTCTAGAAATCTCAAAGCATGAAATAAAGCTGTATTAAATCACACTGAGGTCAGCTGAATTATTTTCTTAAAACATTTCTCTCCATTTGAAATGCTTTTTCCATAGCTCTTTTTGTGATCTTCTGTCAGAATTCCTGCTATTCTATACTTCACTTTTTCCTGTGAACGCTGCTGTTCTGTAGTAGGTCCACTAAGGTACACAGCTGATTCAGTAAGTCAAGTCTTTTGTACAAAGGGCTATTAATTAATATCCATAAAGACTAAATTTTCCTTTTTCTAGACACAGTGTATTTGATCTTTTGTAACCTTTAAGGCTCCTGTGCTGTGAAGCACTGACACACGTCAAATTGTTGGCTTGTTTGTAAATACGAAAGTTTCGTCAGGGATCCTATTTATACCCTTATTTATAAGGGTATATTATTTATACAAAATTTCCTTATTTATACAAAATTTCATGTCAAATATGTTTAATCCTAAGACTTTATTTGTATTTGCTAACGTAATAAATTTCAGCAATCATCTAATATGAAAGCTGTTCTTCAATTCGATGTCAATTTTAAATTAATACTCAACACAAGAACATTTGTGTGGTTTTAAAATTTGGCCAAACCAGACATCTAAAATGTTTAACACATCGGATGCACATACTTTAAATTAACTTACAGAGTTGTATTTTAAATAGTTTTATATCTTTTTGGACTTCCAGCCCTTTACCCCCCAAAATCCCTGATGTAACACCTTACTGACAGTTTGCTGATACACATCTGGAGATTTGCTCACACACACACACATAAAATATATGCGGAAATATTTCATCTTCATCCAAAAAAAAATGAAGACTAAGCAGAAAAACTACCTACACTTCTTCTGTATTTCTACCCTTAGAGTTTGTAAAGCATATAATTCTTCTAACAGTGTTCAGTATTACACATAGTACTGTCTTACCTCAGATCTCTTGCTCATGGCTTTTAGCATTGTTATATTCAACCCTTAAAAATCAAAACAAAGGAAATGTTAATTTGATATTCTTAAACCAACTACAATTTTCATTTATCCATTAATTTCAAACTGTAGGGTTCTGGGGATCAAGAATCTGTCTGTTGTGGGATTGCAGGACTATACTATAAATCTGCTATGCAGAAAAAAGTCCTAAGTTGAAATTGAATTGTGATGCTGAACTTTACAACTCCATTTTCTATAGAAAATTGTAACATATGATAATTTTAAAAGAGCAAGAGGAATGATGAAGTTTGCCATAGCTTCCAATTATCTCCTTCATTCTGCAAATACACACACTATAATTAAAGAGGATCAACATGGCTGGAGTCTGCTTTATGTGAAAAAGTCAAACAGACATAAAGACAACTTCAGGTTTAAAGAAAAAAGACTTCTAAGGTTCTGCCATCTAATTTGATAGCAATATATAACTGTGACTTTTAAAACTGAACGTACTTTGTTGTATTTGTGCTTTTATTGTCCGAAAAGCATCTAAATCCATAAATGATTTTGCAAAGTTGGATTCTGGGCACGAGGCCTGTAGCAGAAAGCTGAAGTCAAAGCCATGCCCTACATTCTCTTTCTTCAGGAAGAAAGGTAAAGAAGTGTGATGTCTCCTCTGTAATGCCAACCCATTTTCACTTGGAAAACCTGCCACTTGTTGATCTGGCCACGGTCTGGATGTTGGTGCTGTTTGGCTAAAAGGCAAAAACAAAATAGAGCATGAAAATAAGTGGAAGGAGCCTGCTCAGTTCAAATAATCACATGACTGGAGAATAATGTGAATAAGAAGTCTGTAAGCTCCAAGAATGCCAAAGTATGTTTTCTTTCCTGGTCCATCTGGGAAGCTGTGACTCTCCCTGGAAGCATCCAGTGGCAATGCCAGAGATCGACTGCACGTGAGAATAAATGACAAACCACGTAAACCAAGCAACAATAGGGATGGAGAAACATATTGCACACCTTCGCCTTCTTGACAAAAAGTGATTGCTTCCAGTATGTATACGTTATAAATCATCAGGAAAGGGTGTCAGAAGAACACTAAAGACCAGATGTGCCTTTGTGATTTGTAAAATATGCTACAGCATGCCTGAAAGAATAAAGGCTGTGTGGACAAGCCTCAGATTTCTACCACCTGGTTTATGAAGAATCAAAAAATCCAAATATGGAAAAAGATGAATACTGTGACTGAAAAAAGGTACAAAAATATCGTCTAAATTAATCTTCAAGTTGTATGCAAGATAATTGTCTGTTTTTAATGAAGTCAAATGCTGATGTAGAACCATATGCCATATGTTTCTCCTATCATACCAAATAATTTGTTCATCCAGTGCAATATCCCGCCTCCAGCAACAGCCAGTAATTGACGCTGGGAAGACAGAAAGGCTAACAACATATACAGTTGCATATAACGTCCGACACTTCTAACTCATAGACCACTGCCTGCTTTGTCCCCAGTTCTGCGTACCCAACTGCAGGTTAGATATTAATACTACTTACCTGTTTTTTCCGAGAGCTTTGTATGACAGATGCATTTCTTTCATTATCTTATCTGCACTCTGAAGAGCAACAAGACTTCCCCAACCTGCAACAATATATTAGTATGTGCATAAAAGCAGTATAATTCACTGACCAGTAACACAAAGCAAACACAGGGGTTTGGGGGCATTAAAATATCATTATACAGAAATACAGGAAGTGACTGTCAGAAAAAAAGGGCATGTTTAATTTGACTAAAATACCTATACATGTTTTCTGTTATAATTTTTGGAAATGTGAATGCATAAACCTAAATGATTTTTAGTTATTTAGATAAGTGTATTAATTCAATATACTATAAAAGCAAAGAAATCTGAAAAAAATCCAGTTACAGCTCCTATTACAGCAGAACAGAAATATAGCAAAAATACTGACAGAAACTCCACAAACTAGAGCATTTTAAAATAGGGAAGGTATTGGGACCAAAACAAATCTCAGGGCTCTTCAGAGGTGGGAAAAAACTCTGAGTTGGATTTCAATATTTTTTGTGGTACTTGGTTTTGACCAGCAGCTAGATTTCAAGTTAACATTGTGCTTTTTCTTCTTCAGGTCCCACATGTTACACTTTATATGCATAAACTTTGGTTAGACTACCTTTTGTGCACCTCCTCTTACTTTGCTGGTTGTCAGACATACTTTCTTAGACGTATTAAGGTCCTGAAACGTGAAAAAATGTTTCATTAATTGATCTCTAATTCACATCTGCAAATCAGTACTTTATATTTCATTATTTCAGACCTGTGAGTAAGGCAAAACCAACATCTTAAAAGTACTTCAAATTATTAAAAATATCATGATTTAGCCTAACCTCCAATGCCCTGTCCTGGGAATACCCAGACCCAAACAGTGCAGGCACAGATTTTAGTGCTGCAAATGCAACATATGCTGTGTGGAGTAAGACAAGAAAGATGTCAGCATTATTTTGCTGATAACAACCTTACTGCTAAAAGAAAATCAGCACTTCACATTTGGGGGACAAATGCATTTGTAACGTATCACTGAGAAACCAGATCTGAACTAAATGTTTTGCTTTGTCTACTTGATCAAAAACTATCTCAGCAGAAGTTCAACATCCAAAACTTCCTGAGCACACAGTAATTTGTACACTGCAGCCTCAACAAATCTCTTCGGTAGCTTGTTCTAAAGAAACGTGAAGTCAACTAGAATCTCCATAAACTTCAGAGAAATATGTAATTTACTTCGTAAGTAATTTTTGAGTATCTTGAGAAGGTAATACAAACAATCTAGTTTTAAACCTATGTTCAGAGCTTAGCTGGGCATGTTTCTCCATACAGCCAGTGCATCCAGACTGATCTGGCTGAAAACAAAATTCTCACTGATACAACAAGGTATACATTTCACGCTTTATCTCAGACCCATTACAAATTCATAAATACATGAATGTATTACTTCTGAATATCTACAAAAATAAATTTTTAAGGTCTTCAAAAATTGTATACGTTATAAAAACTCATTATGTTATTGCCTTTTTTTTTTTGTTGCCATTGAATTGCTGTGACCTGTGCCAGGCACCGGAATGAGGCTGATATAACCAAGAGTCACTAGCCAAACAGTTAGCCTATTAACGTATCAGTAGTAAACATTTGTTTCTCACTTTAAACTATTGATTGTCAGAACAGTGTCTTACCCATGAGTGTACCTTTCTGTGAGCATCTTAGTACCTCTGTATGTTTACAGAAAAAGATTATTTAAATTGTACTGTGCTTATAAAACCAAAACACCTTAAAGCTTACATTAAATTAGTATTACAAACATTTGATATTTTAACTCCTGGTTGTTGAGAGACATAAGACTAGCTGAAGGAAATGAGTAACAGAGCCATTCCTGTACCATCTATAGTCTGGCACAGTAAACTGCTGGCCTCCTGTGAGGATATATGAGCTCTCTACACCTACATGAGAGGCTTAGAAGAAATTTCCATCAGGATTCCCACATAACACTTTTATTTTTAAGATTGCTTTCAGAAATAAAACACAGTATGTATTTTGAATTAATTACACTGGTCATTTAAATCTTTCTGTCTGCTGTGTCTGTGTTCCTAACGGTAGCTGATCTGAAAGGTGTTTCTGAAGAAAATGGTATCTTCTGATTAAGAAATTAAAGCTGGTAGTTGGTTAGAAACGCAGAAAAGATAAAAATAGATTGAGTGCCTCCCCACACTTTTAATTGGAAATGCCACCATTGCCATTTTAAGTTTTAATTTTGCTTCTTATGACCATTACCCTATGCTATATCACCCCCAAAGCATTACTGAATTCCCCCATAGGAACAAGCCCTCCCCAGACACTGGTATTTCCAGACAAAGACGCTTTTATTAAGCTTTACACTTAATAAGAGGATTGTAGTGGAACTTTCTCACAACTAGTCAGCAACAGCTGTGGCAAAAGGGGCTAGCTGTCACCCTGCTGGTTAATATACCTGTGTGTGGGCAATATTGGTCCTGTTTACAGTTTACACTATTCCTGCCTATGGTGAGTAAGCACACCGTGAGCTGTTCACCTTTAGGAAAACACCAACCCTCTTTTCTAAGATTAAACTGGAAGATTAACATCACCATAAGCTGAGAGTGACAAAACCAACACAGAACAAACACAAATTGCAGACTTAAAGAAGAAACATGAGCATGTAGATTCGAAGGATATGAAGATTTGGAATTTTAATTGGCTAATTCTTTAAATTAATCTCAATTAATAGTTTTGATGGATTTGGGGCTCTTTCTGAAAGTCATAGTGAATTTCTGTTTCTCAAGTGACAATAACATATAATGTAATTAAAGACAGAGAATTGAAATGAATAAAAGAAAATGCAATCACGAATACTAGCTAATACCTGTATGAAAATGTTCCCAATGCCTTTATTATTTAGTAGATAACTTACAGTTCTAAAAAAACCCATAAAATATGTAAGATACTGTCAGATATCTTACATATATGAATGTACACTGATGAATATGAATATATATTTAAATATATACAAATAACAGCATGAAATTCTTACATTGGGTAACTCTGGGTGCTAGAGAGGAATATTATGAAGTCCATAACAGAAAATTATGTGATAATAATATGTCTACAGGATTTTTTTTCCTACTAGCTAATCAAAAAGTATGTGCAAAACATGGCAATTGATAACTTTTACATATGTAAGTTCTTGCTAATAATATTGAACGGCGTCTAACATTTCATGTACCAGAAACATCCTTCTGTTGTACCAACATAACTGATACAATGCGGCAGTGGGTCCCCCTGTTTAAGAAACATGTTACCTCCCTTTAAAGCCACTTTCACAAAAAAGTTTCCATTTTCTTGCAATTCCATCTTCAGTCTAATTTGCTGCCATATATTCTCCCCTCACACAAAAATATTGCATAACCACCACATACATGCTACCAAATTAAGCTGGTTTAGAACTTAATTGGTATGGCAGCCTAAAGGAAAGGTATGGTTTCTAGAAAACTATGTTTATATTTATTATATCCATAGATAGGGATAACTATTAAAAATAGGGCACCTGGTGGCTCTTATGTTGCAAATTTCTTTACAAAATTTTATTTTCTCTCTGCTCTTTTCCTCACGTGTGTATTTTTACTTCATTGCTTGTCCTTACACCAGTCAACTGAATAAAACACTCTATTTTATACATCTTCCACACCTAGTCGTACATAAGATTTTCAACATTTTTAATAGATTTTATTGCAAGTCGTTCCTAACAACAATCTTAGGTACTACCCCTAGCAATGTTATTTGTGTTGTTTTGGAGTTCCCTCATAAATACCTATTCTTAATTTATTAAAAGATACCTATTTGTTTCCTTTGCAGCTGAGCTCAGGGCTCTCAGTAGTACTACTACTGACATTCGGCAGTTTTTCATACACAAAGTACCTCCAATGGTAAGGTGTATGCAACAGATGGAAAATAGCAATCAATGCAGCTGTCTGTCCGTAAGGAATCGCCCCTTTGCAAAGTCACTACAGCGGTCAGTGGAAACAAGGGGCCTATGTGGCTTTTGTTGGATTCAGCAGCATTTTGCCACTCAATACGGCTAGTCAAGAAAAGAACCAGGCTTTTGTTTCTGATTCTATTAGCAAAAAGTATAATTACTTGAAAGCATGCAGCAGCCTTCCAAGGGACTCACACATTTATACTAGATTAAATTACCTTTATAATAATAATTTCATATGACACTTCATCTGGGAATGTGCATTATTTTATAAATGGTAATACTAAGCTATGTAACAGCCTGACATCAGAAAATATGTTATTCTTGGTTTACAGAAGAGGAAATAAAGAGAACAGTTGTCTGACCTATAGCTACCTCTGAATGCCCTATAGCTGGTGGCCAAGGTCACCCAATACACTGTGCAAAAGTAGCCACAGAAGTCAGCACTCAATTTCTCATCTGTACGCTAAGCACCAGCTAACCCATTAAAATGTTTATCCCATTATATTAGACAGTTAAGGGTTATATTAGATGGTGAACTTCTTCACACACTGCATTTCTGGGGATACACAAAAAGTACTTCAAAGTAATAACTAGAAAGGTTGTATAAAGAGGCATAAACAGCATCTTACCTGGTGTTTCAGCAGCAAAGTGTGAAAGAGGCACAGCAACCCAAGGAGAAGCTACAGAGCATTTTCAGATCACAGCTGCCTTCCTTTGCTGGGCAGCAAGGAATCCAAGCAGCAGTTACATATACTTGGATTTTACTCCTGGCGTGTTTTTCTAACGTGTTTTTCATTACTTGTTGCTGAGGCAGGCTCGTCTGCGGGCAAATCCTCCCGGCAGCTCCAGCTACACGAGGCTGTTGAGTTTACACGATGTTGCCGAGGCAACACCCCCCCTCCCTCCCCGCCGGGGGGCATTTTGCTTGGAGGAGTTTAATTCGAAGGGCAGTAGTGACCTGGGAAAGCAAACACAGTTGAACCGGACGGCAGCATTTTAAGCTCTAATCACGAGACGGATCTTCCAGCACCCAAAGCAAAACATAGTTCTCTCTTCTGTTTACCTCCAGCTATGCTGTTAGTACCCTACCTGTTTCTATGGCATTTTAACTCTGTGGTCAGTCCCCTCACCTCAACACTCCCCACTCGATGCTCACGAATAGCTCTCTATCTCCTTTCAGGCAGCCTTATAGCAGACTTCAAGGATACTTTTCCTTTCTTTTTTCTTTATTAAAGCAGCAGACTACGCAAGTGGGGGGAAGAAGGGACAAGGGCGGTCTAGTGCCAAGTGCAACCCCCTGGGTTGGGGCAATCCCAAG
>NW_010263240.1:0-21081 GCF_000690775.1 Eurypyga helias
CATTCTATGATTCTATGAAAATTAACAAAAAAGACTGATGGTAGGATCATGCAAATCCACAAAAACACTATAAATTTTATAAAATGTAATAAAACAGCTTTTAATTATGTTTCTTAATTATTCTGGATAGTAAACCATCACAAAAGTCTTAGCAATAATGCAGCTACAGCACCAGTATGATGCCTGTTTCCTACCATTATATTTCCATGGATTATTTCCTGGCATTAGGATGGATGTCTACATTAGCAACAGCTGCACATTCTCTAATCTCTGTAATGCAGAAATATATGTTGTTGCATCTATGATTACTAGCAGCACTATTCATGTAGATCTTAAAATGCTCCTCTATGTTACAAACTAGTGCTTTCATAGTTCAAGCCTTACATGGCAATCTTGGCTAATATCTACGGGCTAGATCCAACAAAAGCCTTACCTACCCAAAGTAGGAGACTTTGGTGGAATTCAAGCACCTAAATCCAAAATGGCAATACAAACCCCTGATCATCTGTCACTTAACACTGAAGGTACTTGTATTCTATCCTTCTCCCTGGTACAACATACATGTTCAGAGTTCTGCTGCTACAGCTCCTCAGAACCAAGTAACACAGCTACTTCGTTCTCTAAGTTCAGTTGTGACCCAGCAGTCAGGAAAGCGGGGCCCAGCTCTGTTCCAGGGACACCATTTCTACATTTTTCTTTCAATTGACATTGCGTGTCATACATAAAATATTGCAATGCAGACAGGAAAAAAAAAATTTTTTTTTAGATCAAATTGATAGTAAAAATCGAGAAAACTCTCAAAGACTAGCCTCTTAGTTTCAGCTTTAAACACTCCTGCAGTTAAACATATCCCTTATGGGCGCAGATGAACTGGAGCAGCTATTTCAAAAACATGGTTGTATTTATAACTATTTCATTCACACAGATACAAAGTTAATAAAGGTCAAATACTCATTAGACAATTTATCACTGAGTTGTCTTAGCCCAAAGCTGTAACACCCACATAACAGGCTCAGGTAAGAAGTGAGTCCTGGGAATCACGTACCAGTGAACCAGCACCTTATTCAGTGGATTTGGGACTGAGGATGAATTGACGAACATCACCATATCCAATTATGCCTGACAGGGCAGTCCAATGCATTTACCCAAACGAAGAGCAGACCAGAATACCTCAGTTAACAACTTGTTAACTACTAATAACCTCAGAGTGTGAGCATTGGCTACTACTTCATAACTGATTTAACCTCTGTCCTCAGAACAGGATTTTGAAGTTGTTAAAGTGATTCAGTATTTATTTTTTTAATTAGACTAAGTTTTTGTGAGGCATTCAGAGCACAGAATATATTGATCTCCTTATTTTCATCTCTGCTCCCAACTCAATTTTTGACATAACAATTAAAGGATCCGGTGAAACTGTTTCAGACAATCATAATGAGAACAGTGGAGAAAGCAAGCTAGGAGTATTTCTTTAAATACAAACGAAACTCAAAGAAAATGGATTTTGAATAAGTATTTTATCAGTCCTACTCTTCACAATCATTTTTTTATGTCATGGGAAATATATCTGCAGTTACCATTACAGGATTTATTTTAGAGAGACATTTTATATATGTGATCTATCTTATTATGTATCTAAACTATGTTTATTTCTTACACCACCATTTTTCTGGGTATAATAAAACAGAATGATTGCTCAGACGGCATACAGTAGATTTGGACTTTTACACCTGCAGCTACTACTGGTTTAGGTCCTAAGAGCTCTTTTCCAAGGTGAGCAGGCTAATTTTCTGGATAAAGATGACACACAACTTGTAGTGCACTTATTTCCATCACCTGAGAACTTGGCCATGTTTCTTTAATCATGGGTCCTTGCTTCCAAAAAACGCCAAACCAGTCTTCACAAGAAACCTGAACTGATTCTAATGGCTGTTGTTAATCATACAGCGAATTTCTCTACCCCAGGAGTGATCCATTGGACACGAGGTGAAAACCAGTTAACTGGAAGGAATTTTAGCAGCGATAATGTGGTGGAGTAACACATACATAGTTAAATGTTTTCAACATACCAGTTAATCACACTTGGCAGGAAGAGCAACCTGAGTGAGCCTGTGTATCAGCAACTATATAAACCTGGTGTGGGAACAGGAAAGGAAACTAGTAACAATGAAGAGCACTGCTGAGAAATACAAATTCCTCAGCATTGCTGTGTAGAGTGAAACGAAGAGAAGGAAAGGGTTGTAAGATTGGAAATAACTAGTACTGATTTCATCCATCACAATACACTCACTAGTCAGCGTAATGTTAGGAGGAAACACGCAGGTTTATCCCGATGCTTTAAAGCTTCCCAGTTTGTCTGTCAAATTTGCAAAGAAATAGAACTGAGAACGTTTCCCAGTGGGATAAGATCAGAGTTGAACACAACAGTCTTACAACATTATTTACAAATAAAATTTTAAAGTGAGACACACTGTTAAAAAAAAAAAAAAATCTTTTCCTCTTCTCTCTTTGTTTTTAAACCTAAATGTATCCAACCTCACTGGAATTTGGCTGACAAGGTGATCCTGCTCTGGGTGCTAAAGGAGGATTTTCATCAGCAGATGACAAACCGCCACACACCTGACCACGCAGGGTAGATATACTGAAAGGACAGTCAAGATGCAGCTCAGCACTCCATACCTCAAAATGGGCTCAGCGATTTAAATGTTTACAGATTTGACTACCGGCTACTCAAAGACGACCACTCCTGCTGTGTAAGGCATAGAGAAACGGGCCAAGGAAGGAACAAAACTGGTTCTGTGGCTTAAAGGCTGAGGAACTCAGCTGGGGAGAGGAGAAAGCTGCCTTCTGGTCTCTGCCCGCCTGCCTAGTCCAACACAGGGAAATGGTGCTGAAAACGGGGACCAGTATCTGCTTTCCCAGCAGAATGGCTCAGCACTAGGTTTCTCCCTCTACCACCTCAAGACTTGGCAAGTACAATATACTGCAGGGAGAGAGCAGATTTTAACCCCATCACGTGGAAGTCAGCACAGAAACCCTACCTCCAGCCCCCTAGGCAAGCACTCTCAGCAGCAAGGGGAGCTGCAGAAAGTGAGCATCTCTCCCTTCTACCGCCATGGATTTTGATTAATGTGGCTTTGGGTTGAACTCAATGCTGCCCAGCCATGCCAGACGTTTTCTGAAGACTGTTCTCTCAGGAGACTTGAGATGAGTCTAAGTACTCTGTTTCAGCAGCACAGTGAGGATAAGGGAATATTTGATATCCAGTTCCCCAGAGCAGAGCTGCTGAGAAGATGCAGGTTACACAGGTGTGAAACCTATTTTAGGTGTTCTGAGAACACTTAGAAGGTTACTGGATCTTAAGTTTCCTGGGTCACTTTCTTTGACTCAGACACTTAAATTGCACTTGAATCTGGCTGTAGGTGGAAAAATAGGCACTTGAGCCCCTCTGGACCTTTAAGCCTGATGCCTAAAGGCATCTGAATATATGAGAACGAAGTTCTGTTGTAAAAAAAAGTTTATCTAATCATACCGATGTTTATGTTGATTTCTAGAACACTGATTAGTGATCATTATCTATCTACCTTCATTTCTCTACGGATTACTTTCTACAGACAAATTTCACTCCAGGTAAAATTGTATCAACCAGCTGCAGTCACACGTCTCGCATCTTCTGCCCCCTTTTCAAATACAGACAACCGGTTTGATTCCTCCAGCTCTTCTGACCTCACTACTGTTTCCAAAAGTGTTGAATTCTAGATAGCTGTTCACTGGCTACAATCTGGTTGCAAGTTATTTGATCTTAAATATTTAAAATGGGGTCACAGGGTACTGGCAGAATTCCTAGTGCCTCCTGCTCTCTTCCTATGGCACGTGACGATGGATAACTTATTTTCTCATACCCTAAGGCTTCAAGATTAATGGTACAGCCTATGAAGGCAACGTTTGGGGTATACGGTCAGTAACTAAATCTCGGTTGCATGGTTGCCTGTACTCCACAAAGGGTTCCGTGTTTTGCTGCTTTATCTGCTGTTTAACAACTTTACTGCAATACAGGTCGTTATCACCATAGGGGAATAGATGCAAGAGCAATTGCAAGGCTATCCCCACGGCTTACTCAAGTTCATGGTAGTTGTGCTTATTGCACTTGCCCTTCCTTGCTACCGTCTCACAGAGCCAAAAGCTTGAAAGGTGATCAAGCAAAAAGATATAATCCACACGACTCCCTTCTTCCATTCCTGATTATTTGCTTGTTTTGGAAGTCAAGGAGTTTTGACAGCAGAGTACATCAGTCAGAATAATATTTGAAGCTTCAGAATCTGCTGACCTACAACGTAAGCAGGGACCTGGCTTGCTGCAGTCAGGGAGGACTATAGTTCCACTTGCAGAATGGCAGAGGATTTGGTACCAATTGGGATCCTACTTTAAGATTGATTACAGGCATTGGATTTCCTTTCCTCCTTTAACATGAAACAAAACCAAAATGTGCTTACTGCCATTATGGAGGGGTAACCTTGCTGAAGCTTGCAGCTGTAACTTGCCTCATGATATCATATTATTACACGGCCTACACTGCTTAAATAGTTGATAGAACATAATTAGGTGACTTCATAGAATCAAATTAATTTCTCCTATGCTGTATTCATTTTAAAATACAATCAATATTATTTACCCTATCTGACAATAATGCCCCATGCTTCACATAAGATTGACTCAATATCAGCAGGTATTTATCAATGAACGCACTTTGCTGTGGTAAATGAACACAATCAATACTCAGAAATGTGAATTTTCTGGCGCGTGACTGAATTGTAACTGAAGTGAAGGCTGAATTTTGTTCAGGTCTTTTTACTTCTTCTTTTAGGTTTCATATAAGGGGAATCTGAATTTCATAGTCAGCACCAGTACAGCAACCATCTGAAAAAGTACCAGGCAGCACCAATGCACACTGGAGATCATTATCCTCTGACAAGGTTATGAGACAGCAGACAGAAAAAAGGGAAACTCAAGGAAGAAATATCAGAGATTCTCAGCATTTCTTGAAAACCATGATTGTTCGAACTCTTAAGCATCACGAGTATCATGTGAAAGACAACTCTGTATTGTGAAAGGCACATTGCTCGAATTTCAATTTGTTCTGTTCAAAACAGAGTAAGAAAGAAAAGCTATAGTTCTTGGAAGGATATCCCAAGACTTCATTTTTCATTTAGAAAAAAGGTATGAATGCAATATCGGTTAATATAAGCTAGGAATCATTTTAAACTATCTTGCATACACTGGAGCCAAACTAGTGTCAACAAGGTTGACGTATCTTCTCTCAACTTCAAAATGAACTAATCATAGGGACTTCGGCAAAGTCACTTCATTTACAGCAATTTCAAAGTAAAATGTGCGAAAAGGAGATTTTTAGAAGACATTATTGGTGTCCGTGACCGTTCCCTTTCAGTGGAAGCTGGTATTCTGGTTGTTCTTCCTCCCCTTATAAACTATGCCCTTGAATTCCCCCAATTCTTCAGCTTTTTATTCTTTTTAAGGCAGTCCTCTTTTTTCCTAGAATAACTTAACCTAGCTGGCACTATTTCTGAAGTCACGCTGCACCGGTCATTGTCCCAGCTACTGCTCCTTCTTTCCAGCAAGTTCCTCAACCTTTACATGCACTGAGCAATCCCACTTTTACTTTATGGAAAATTCTAGGAAGGACACTGAAGAAAAACACTTCCACAGTGCACTTGATCTTGTGTTTTACTACTGGTTTAGTATTCAGATATTCTTTGTGTAAGGGCCAAGAAAACAAAAGCAGAGTGTTTTAGAATAACATTGGCACATTTTTATGTATTTACCAAGAGAGAGGCAAATGGAGATTTTAAATATAAACAGTCTTTACAGTTCACATCTTTCAGAAATCAACTACAACTTCACAGCTTTTTTATACATGCATTTTAAGACTGAAATTGGCTTTCTTAGAAAAAAATGTGAATTCATGAAAATCTAAAATAGCTCCTTTCCTTAAAAAAATAATCTGATTATATATAGCCTCTATCTTGGTTTTGATGTCTGCTTGCAACAAATACAGCAAGCCAGCACGTCATCCATCCTTCCTCCCCTTTACCTGTGTTTCAAAAAAACATCTTTATGTCAACCATAACCTACACAATTATCCCCAAAACTGCGTACGCGCTTTATCTAGCTTCACAGAATAAAGATTGAAATGAATCACAATTAACCATCTATGTTTAAAGTTATTTTAAACCTAAAATATTAAACCACAGGCAGAAATTTCTGTAATTTACATTTCAAGTGCCCATAATGACAAACAGTAATCAATACAACATATGTCCAGTGCAGAAGAGCTGCTGTAATGGCTGGAGTCCTCAAAAGGGAAGGTTTGCCAGTGGGACAGTGAGGGAATTTAACATGTAGCAGTCAACAGCCACCACCAAGGAAGACTTATTCTTTTCTCTGCTGTTTTTCCTTTTTGTTTCTATTCCTCCCAGCCTCCTTTTCCCAATGTCTGACTATTAGTTTGAAATACCAGTTGTCAGCTGGCTTTACAATTCCATTAATTCATTTAACAAGCACATCAACAAAGCTACGTACAGGGGAAAAAAACAAATTAAGCTTCCCTACCACATGCAGAACCTTACTACCCGAATGCAGAAAGTGCAGTCGTCATCTGGTTCATTTATAATTATGTTAAACTGTTTCCTTTTAACCACCTAAGTTTGATCTTTATAAATAATATATAAGCATATAAATCTACACTATGTACAAATTATATATGCATATCTACATGTGGGCATATACGTATTTACATAAGTAGATATACATGTCAGAATTTAGTTCTGGTTTGAGGTTTATAAAACCTCTCCTCCTACAGCTGTAAGAGTTGTTTCCTGTGCAAGGATATACTATGGGGGGGGTTAAGTGGCGAGGGGTTTATTGTGATCGGCAACACGACACAAAACAAGACTTTCTCTTGTTCCCATTCATTTTGAAAGACATCATAAAGTAAGTTCTGTTCTTCGGTGAAGGTATTAGATAGCATGTCACACATTAAAGAGAAACCATTGGTAATGCTCCCGGTAAACTCCACCTGTAAAACTTCCTGTAACATCTCACCCAGCTTTAGGGGTGAGGTTCAGGTACCACTGCCATTTTGGATGCTTTAAGGTGCCCCATCTGGTTTCTGCATGCTGCTCTAGAAAACTGCAGGGCACCTGCAGGTCCTGCGTTGTAGCTGTCAGCTCCCTATAGATGCCTTGGGTATATTACACACACAAAAGCTGGATTTCAAGGTTTAAACATGGGAACTTCAACCCCTTTATAGTCCCCTTTACAGACTAAGCAGAGAAGCACATGGAAGAGAATCGGTCCTGGAAATACCTGGTTCTCTCTACTGACAGAGTAATCTCAGACTGCAAGGTCTAATTTTTGGCCATTTTCATCAGGGCAGGTGAAGTCAGACTACTGTTCTTTTCAGTCCTGTAAAATGCTGTCCCCAATTCAGGAAACATTAGCAAAAGAGTCATGGGACAGAACAACACAACCACACTCTCCTTTAAAAGGAAGCACAGCTACGTAGTTTTACCACAGTGAGATAGCAGGAACAAGCTCTTCACAAAAGGCTCTTCTGTGAAAAAAATGAGGGTGACATTCCCGTTTCATAAGTTTGCTGGTGGAAGGTTGGGAGCGAGTTTGACGGCTTTCCTCCATGTCAGCTGCATTGGCTTCAGAAAAAATACAAACAGCTTCTGAATTTTCTACAGGCAGTTCATCTAGAGGAAAACATTAGTTGACCTGGAAATGTGGAAAGAATGCCAAGCTGTGGGGACATCAGATAAAGACTCATCCGCTAGGTATGCACCAAGGACCTTCCCACAGTCTTTGAGTAAGGAAGAGCTTGTGGGAAAGGAGCTTGGCAGAACGTGAGCATGTGCACACATGGTGAAGGAGAAGAGGGTCAAAAGGGTCCATGGTGGCAACAAGGCATAATTTTCCTTCGGCTTCTTGGCACTCCCTGTCATCACCGAGGTGTCCACCCTTTCCCTTCAAACAACTGCTAGAAGCACAGAGGATTTCTCTGAGTGGCACAGTATCATAAATACCCAAGAGACCACCATTATTTCTGATTTGAGCAACACATCATTTACTCACTGCTCAACATGGAATTCCAAACAGGCAAGTTTAATCATTTTAATTTCCAGTTATTTTACCCACTTTACTAATTACCATTACGGCACTGATTAGTTTGTAATAGTTACTCATTAGCTGTAAGTTGAACAAGAGCTGATTTGAGGTAATTGCTTCCTTGACACATTCGGGGGACTAAGTATTTCACCAGATAATGACTCTGACGAAAGACAGTCAGCAGACTCAAAGAATCAGTGGTAGAACTCTGACGCATTCTCAGAATCACCTCTATTTTTCTGCATGTGGATTGTTTGGTAAAACCAGCTTTCCTCCAGCCAGAGTAACCAAGGATGTTACAGATGATCATACGTTATGGAACAGAAAAACAGACTTTGAGGCAGCTCAGTCTCAGTACAGCCTTATGTACTTTGCTTGGAGAAAGACTGTTCTTTGCCTGCAGCCCTGCTTACAGGTGACTACAATATTTTGTTTCTGGAAAACTGTTTTTTATCCTCCCACTCAGACTTCTCCTCCTTATCCCATCGATCCACAGTGACAGAACATCTTCCGCATAGATAAAATTACGTGTGAGGAGAGTATTTCTTGTTTCATTGCCTCGGAGCTGTCATGGCTGGAAATACAGGATATTTCATAGGGAAAACACTGAAATCAGGGCCAGAGGTTGTGTCTCTGAAACATCCCCAGGTATAAAACCATAGAATCATGCAATGGTTTGGGTTGGAAGGGGCCTTAAAGATCACCCAGTTCCAACCCCCCTGCCATGGGCAGGGACACCTTCCACTAGACCAGGGTGCTCAAAGCCTCATCCAGCCTGGCCTTGAACACTTCCAGGGATGGGGCATCCACAGCTTCTCTGGGCGACCTGTTCCAGTGCCTCACCGCCCTCTCCAGGAAGAACTTCTTCCTGATATCCAATCTAAACCTCCCCACTTTCAATTTAAACATGTTACCCCTTGTCCTGTCACTACAGGCCATTGCAAAAAGTATCTTCCTCATCCCCCTGAGCTGATTTACATGTTTAGTTTTCTGTTGCCCTTTTGGATCTCGTCTTGAGGAAGCACTGATCAAGCCCCATCATTCTGGCTACCTATATATTTAGCTGGAGAGCAAGTGTACAATGGAAGAGATGTGCTCCTAGAGGTAGGATATTGATTCCCTTTTCCGCTGAGCAGTAATTTGTTATCCACAAGATATTCTTTTAGCCACTTGTGGAAATTCATGGAAATTTCCGACTTTGAGATGGCCAAGTAAACAGGGTGTACAGCCCTCAGACTCATCCCAATAAACCTCCAGTTGGAGCAAGCTGCTGTAATGGTTATGTTCCAGATCTTAAATACCAGATGTGAACTGAGGAAAATGTATTATCAGGGAAAAGTGAGTTAAACCCTGTTAAAACCTGTCCATGTTCAATCATGCATCAGGAGAAGTGTGGCCAGCAGGTCGAGGGAGGGGATTCTCCCCCTCTACTCTGCTCTGGTGAGACCCCACCTGGAGTGCTGCGTCCAGCTGTGGAGCCCTCAATATCAGAAGGATATTGACCACTCGGAGCGAGTCCAGAGGAGGCCACGAAGATGCTCAGAGGGCTGGAGCACCTCTGCTATGGGGACAGGCTGAGAGAGTTGGGCTTGTTCAGCCTGGAGAAGAGAAGGCTCCGGGGAGACCTTATAGCACCTTCCAGTACCTGAAGGGGCCTACAAGGAAGCTGAGGGGGACTTTTTACAAGGGCCTGTAGTGACAGGACAAGGGGTAACGGGTTTAAATTGAAAGTGGGGAGGTTTAGATTGGACATCAGGAAGAAGTTCTTCCTGGAAAGGGTGGTGAGGCACTGGAACAGGTTGCCCAGAGAAGCTGTGGATGCCCCATCCCTGGAAGTGTTCAAGGCCAGGCTGGATGAGGCTTTGAGCAACCTGGTCTAGTAGAAGGTGTCCCTGCCCATGGCAGGGGGATTGGAATTGGGTGGTCTTTAAGGTCCCTTCCAACCCAAACCCTTCTATGATCTAAGAGCATGGGTGAAGTGAAGGTAGCTCCAGCAGAATTTCTTTGCTTTTACCACTCGGCTCTCTTCAAAGTCCTGTGACTTAAGAGTTTTGGCTACAAAACTGAAGACTGGAGCTTTGCAATTCTGTTTCATCATCCTTAGAGACTAAACAGTTCTCTTTTCAGATCCAGACTGTGCTCCCAAATTTGGGAACTCACAGTGAGGGACAAACATGAGGCTTAGAAAGATGGCAGCAACATAATACTACTCACACAAGTGATTAGAAACAACTCAGAATTAAAAACAATAGAAGAAAACAAACCAGTAGCTTAGTTCATATGCCCAGAACTAGAAAACCTAAGATGTAGTTATTTGGGAAACACCCAAGCCTTTTCCTTTAAGCCTTGAGTCATTTCTTTACTCAATGGAACACGAATACAAAGCACAACATTTAGCAGGAACAAAACAATACAGAAATACCGAAATGGATACAGAACAGGTCAGAATTTCAAACGGGAATGGGGTTTGTTATAACTAATCATGACACTGAGGACAGATCAAATGACCTCCCGATATATCTGTACTCTATGAAACTTTAACAATGCTTGAAAAAAAAAAAAAATGACATGGTGGGGGACGATGGAAGTGAAGAATTTACTTCAGATGCCTTTCTTAGCAACTTCTATTTTTACATGATCTCTTGCCTTTGCTCATCACCCAAAATACTGACACCCCTCCTCCTCTGCCAAAGTCACCCCCTCCCCACCCAAGTTCCACAATGAGTTCCATTGATTTTCGAGACATATTGTCAACTACCTAGTAATTTAAGTGGTGGCACAGCTCTTTCGGTTGAAGCTTCAGTTTCCCAAACAAAAGCTAACCACCTGAGACCACAGAGGACAGGATATGAGCTACTTATAGCAACACTGGACCAGTGAACAAGAATAGCAGGAAAGCTGCTTATTTTATTTTTTTTTTCCTCCAGCAAAGGCCTTTGAAGTAAACTATTTATTAAACATTATAATACTCGAAACAAAAATCTTTGAAGGCAGGTTATCCTCCTCTGCACCATGTCCCGTTGTGAATGAATTGCTTCCTTTTCCTTTTCGGATTTTTTTCACTTGTGAAACTGACACTCAAATTGTTCTCTGAAGCTACTTGGGTGAGCCCTCGCCTTTGCCGAGAGGAACAATCCATTCATCAACAAAGGGATCATCAAAAATATTTATAACTCAGTATTTCAATATCACCATGCTGTACCACAGCCACCCTGTTCACCGGGCAGGGTTATATAAATACGATAAATAAGTATCGATGAATAAGTAATGATGCAGCCAGATCATTTGAAACAGAAACAAGCGGTCTAACAGCAAGATATATTTTTCACTTTTTTAATTAAAAAAAAGTAAATTCTCCCCACTAACCCCGTTACTGGCAAGCACACACACGGGTTTTCTTTGTTCTTCTGATTAAAACATTTGTCTCTCTCCCTCTCTGTTGTTGAAAGAGCTCGTTTCTCCTCTATAGTATCACCAAGATCATCAGGAGTTTCAAAACCAGACTTAGAGAATTCCTTTTTCAAATACACGTACTTGGGCCGCAGAGACGGAACTGTCACACATTATCCCGCATTTGCATCTTTGAAAATCTGGCACTGATGCACAGTGGAGAAGGGGATTGCTCTAAAACACTCACTCAGAAGCATCTGAGCCTGAGAAATTCTCTGGCCAAAGCCTGGGAAATAATCAGAAGTGAACTGAAACTCCCACTGGGCCCCCATGCATGCCTGCATAGGAAAGATGTCACTGGCAAGCTGCAGACAAATTCACATTTAAAAAGGTCTTAATAATTCTCCGTTGAGAGAAATAACTTACTCCAAGTGAGAGACAGCGGAGACACCTAAACTATCATTATCCTGTTTTCCAAAAGACTTATGAATTTGCAATTTCCACTGATCTGCATGGAAGCAGTACAGGTCTACCAGCTCTGAAAAGCTAATCACAAAAATATTATTCCGTTCCTCAGTATTTTCCTAACTAAGGAGCAGATCCAGACAAGAATATTAATGCAAAATAAGACACTTCACCAAATAGGCACATTTTCTCAATTTGTTCTGCCTTCTGATTTCAGGTGCAACCTGGCACACGTACAGATGATGAGCAAGCACTAAGAGTTTTGAATATTTTTCTTCCCACCTCTGAAACATTTGCCCATTTGACAATATATGTCCATTATCTATCATATTTCTGCATTTCACTTTTCACAAACACCTACGAGCAATTTTTAAAACATGTCTAAGGAGTTTTGGTGGGTGGGGGCGGGGTTTAACCAAAGCAAAGCTCTCCTTGCACAAAAAAGCAGAGCGAGCCTCCAGTAAAATGCTCTCTTGGGAATGGAGGTATTCCAGATGCCTCCTACTTGAAGTCTGGCAGTGCTAACTAGCCTTAACCTATCTGTGCTGTGCATCAATCTAATAGATTTACACTGGTGGGCACTTGGAATTCCCACCAGGCTAAGCTGAAACTGAGTACACTTACTGAGCTCCAAGGTACTGACTTTTGAAGAATCCATCCTTCAACTGTTTTTCCTGCTACTGGAGGGCATGAACATGCCTGTAGCCACGTTACTGCCCTTACCATACAGACACAGTGACAAGAAGCTGCGTCACACGCTTCTAACACTGGTAACCAGTGGCGATCGCTCAAGTTCTGGAGACCTTGGAGAAGGATTCTCTCTGGTGGGGAAAACCAGTGTAAGCTCATAATTTGCTGGAGATCTTACAGCCTTTCTATGGAACTGAAATGCAGTGGAAATACACTAATAAATGAAAAAGGTTCCTCTGACTAATTGAGCTCACTCAAATAGGTTTTGAGTAGGGGAACAAAACCTATAATGAATGTAGCTAAATGATGGATCAAGATAAAATGTTTATACAGACTGCAGCTCATAAAAGCATGTCAGTATTTTAAGCGCTCTTTAAGTCACATTTTAAATGCTTTCAAGGATAAAGACAAACTGGATCACACACTTTAGCAATTTCCCAAGTGCCTTAGATGTGTCGGCAGCCTCCAGTTCTACCAGCTCTAAGGTGGAGTTGATAGTCTGGAGTCACTTTTCTGAATGGACAGCTTCAGTGGTTTCATTCCCAAATCTTTAAAAAAGCTTAGTAAGTTATTTAGAGAAACTACTGATTTATTTAGAGCGATCCCAGGAACAGCCATAAGATTAAAACTCTGCAGTTCCTCTGTCAGCTTGCTTTGATCCAAAATTCAGCAAGACTGTGAGTCAAAGGGAGGAGGAGGTGGTTGTAGGCTCGTGCTTCCCCAGGACTCTCCCTATCTTTCAGCAGTTGGCCTTCACACTGCCCAGCAGAACTGGATCTCATCCACGAGCTCTCCCGTAACATGCCCCGTTTGTTCCAACTGGTTAAAGCTGAGCCTGAATTTCAGAGTCAACTCAACATCTGACAATACAGGCACAAAGCGAGTAAGGAACTTGCAGGGTAAAATGAAGACATTAATAAAAGTTTTTGTGATTTATACAAGATCGTTCAATTAAATTTAACAATGGATGAAATAATTGTTGTACTTGCATAGCAGATTTCAATATTTTTTTAATTTATAATGCTGGATTAATATTTACAGCACTTTTTGGTTTGGGTTTTCATTTTTTGTTATAATTTTTGGCTCTTATTTTAAAAAACACTTTTCCAGTCATGCGTTGAGCTGCCGTGAAGAGCTGCGGTTTACTTAGCTCATACGCTGTATTCCTCACCACTGCACAACCTGCACATCTTCAACACCACAAACAGTGGTACGTGTCCTCACGTATCAAAACCTCAAGTTTCACTCATCTTCCCAATTTCTTTGCAACTCTCACCAAACCAGCTGCAAAGCCAATGCGTGTTCAGTAACTGTGGTCAGGAACTGTGGTGGGGAGGAGGGAGGTATTCAGGGAAAAATCAGAGGGCAAACAGGGTGCCAGGCAAAAGTAATCTGCAACTAATAAAGTAGGTAGTGGAAAGAAGTTCCATTCCTACTTTTAGCTTTATTGCTTAGATGAATTAGAGGCACTCTCCTGGTAACGTAAGCAGAATCTGGACCCCAGTATGCATACACTTTGCAAAATCCTTTCAAGTGTATGAAAAAGAGCTTTGAAATAAAGGCAAAACCAGCTCATTACATCATTTTCAGACACCATTTGTATCAGCTAGTGCCATCTCCAAGATTCATAATAGCATGATTTTATTAATTCTCATAAAGCCTGATTTTGCATTTAGGCAGTCAACTTGATTTTAAGTGCCAATATCTCAACCTGAAAGTCAGCAAAATATAAAATAACATCAGTAGAATATTAAAATCTCCCACTGAGATAAATAGAAATACGAAAGTTCAGACAGAGCCAAATACATTACTGCTCACTTCCTACTCATTATGTGCTTTCAGCTAGCACAGTACAGTTTTATAATTTGATGGAAAAAAATTATACTCCTTAGCTATTTTCCAGCCTGACTTTCTACGGCTGCTCCTCCCTTTAAAAATGGCACAGTATTATTACCCATAAAATAAAACTATGACTACACCACAGGCTCAGTTCAATGATGTCCATGTTGCTGGGATATATATTCTTTTCTTATAACACATCTTGGGAGGAACACCGAAACCCAGGGGGAGAAAAAAACTGGGGGGAGGGAAGGGGAAATGGTTCTTTGACATCCTCCTTACTTCAGAACTTAGTTGTAGTTCAGAATGGAGTCAGATGTCGTATCGGCAATTAAACTCTGACTCGTACTAGAGCAATATTAATGCAGAGCGAGCCCCTGAGCAGCACTGCCCAGCCCTGCGCTTGGGGTTAGCTCCAGTGCTAAACAGCACGTTGCTGACCGACACAGGAAATCCCTCTCCTGTTCCTTGAGTTGAACTGAAGGGCTGGCATAAAGAAAATGTCCAAAGTAGGAACAGCAACAAAAACTACAGGCTCGGAGCCAGATTTCAAAGGCATTTAGGTGCCTAACTTGCATTAATTTTGGCGGGACTAAGTTGCCTCTGAAAATCTGGCCTTCAGTCCTCACTTTTCTTAAGCCACTCCAGATCCCGTGGCTCTGTCAGGATGTCGAAGCAATTACATTTCACAACTTTGAATCCAACAATGTATTTCGGAAACCATACAAAGTACAATGTTTTTTTAACATGAAGTTTCCTTGTCCAATAAAATACGCTGGAATTTTATATACTTGATATTTGCAGGTCTCACTCAGTTTTATTTAGACTAAGGCCAGAAGCCAGCAGCATGTTGAAACCACTATGTACAAATAAAATCTGCTTTCTCCCTTTAGGTGGGAGAAGCGTTTAATGCATACCGATGCTTTGAAAAATACTTTATAAAGAGTAAAATAGACAATTTCAGCTTTACTGAACACAGATGTAATTGCCCCTGAACAAAACCATTGCCTAAAGAATGCTAATCCCAAAAGAAATAATGTAGGTGTTACAATGCGTATAAAAATCAGAAATTAGCATTTGAGGTGTCCATTCCCATACAACTCCAAAATGAACTCAGCCAAACAAATACCAGCTTGGCTTGTAAAGGAATCCAGTGTAATGAAACACATTGAAAATGAGAAAACCAAATCCTCGTTTTGATTCACCAGGCAGATGTGCATACACTTGAGCTAACAAAATTGGATCTGAGAATATTTTAATAAAAATAAACACAGGTACCTGTAATGCCCATCAATGCCAGGTCATTTAATGAAATGGTGCTCACACTGCACCAACAGATCACAGAATCCTTTAGGTTGGAAAAGACCTTTAACATCATCAAGCCCAACCGTTAACCTAACACTGCTAATACCACCGCTAAACCATGTCCCTAAGCACCATATCTACAGGTCTTCTCAATACCTCTAGGGATGGTGATTCCACCACTTCTCTGGGCAGCCCATTCCAATGCCCGACAGCCCTTTTGGTGAAGAAATTTTTCCTCATAGGCAATCTAAATCTATTAAGCCACACCAACTCTTCAGAGCAGAAACTGGAAGTCCTCTCCTGACCCATGCCCACATCCAGTCTGTCCCTTGCACTAGTTTCAGCTTCCCAATGTCAAAGTACACGGATGGAGCTTGTAAAAAGGTCTTGGACAAAACTTTATCCCCCTTCCCAACTGAAGCTGTGGCAGGGGACAGGTAAAGATCTTAGGTGCTGCCTTTTTTTTCTCCCCAACATCGCTGGTTGGTCAAATAAAAGATGCTGCTTTTTCCTCTGCAACTTGCCTCTCTAGTTTATACCAGTCAGTTGTTTTCCTTTCAACAAGTCTTGCTTTTAATATCTAGTGATATTATACAAAGAAAACACATGGAAAATACATATATTAGCTATTTAAACACTTTTCCCCCAATGGAAAAGGGTCTGTGGGACAGCACATTAAGTTCCTTCATGGTACAACGCATGATGCTTCTCATAGGGAAAAGCAGAGATCTCGTCATCTTCCAAGAGCACACTTTCTCCCTGACCCTACGAGGCAATATCCTTCTCTTCCCCAGTGGAGTTTCTTCCTCGCTGGCCTCTCAGACCTCCTTGTAGCTGGCTCACACACTTCTGAAAATCACTCCTTAAGAGAATAACCCACCTCCCTTTAAGCACCTGCTTGAGTATAATTTCAGGAAATTTGTTCCTGACTCAGGCTAATCCTTCCTGGCTAGTCATCTTCCCTTTCCTTCCCAACTCACTATTATCCTTTAATTGTTGATTTGATCCCTCATGTCCCAAGCCATCAGGGCTCCTTCCCCACTCCAGTGCAGGACTGGTTCAAGACAGTGAACACCTGGGCAGCCCCATCTCAGTTTATGAGGGAACTTCAGAAACCGAAAGCAGTAGTTTCGGCTTAGAGACGACAAGGTTTTACTCTTCTTTTACTAAGGTGTAAAATGAAAGAATTAACTGCTGCTTATGTAACCTAAGAGTTATTCTGGGCTTTTACTCCTTTGCCCTGGTTTAACCTCAGGCACGAAACCTGTTGGGGGATGGAACTCAAAAAATCTGAAGTAGCTGCATTTTCTTTCATCTTTCTTCTGGAACTCAAACAGAACTACCAGCTGATGAATGGCCATTTGTAACACAGATGTTAATGCAATTCTAAATGAGACAGAAGTCACCAATGCCAGTTTGCAAGGCTCCCTGTGATGTGCAGTCATCAGGCAACACCGAGACCAGCACGAACCTAAAAACAGGCTCTGCCTAGGCAAACAATACATGTTGCATTATTCATTTCAATGTTCCTATCACACCCAGTTGGGTTAATCAAATGTAACAACGATCACAATCTCCCCCACAAACGGTACCAGAAGTATAAACATTCTTTAAAGCAAATATTAACAACATCCAAAGGAAATACTCAAGATGCTTTCACTGTCGATTTTACAACCTGTACTTGCAAGGTGAAGTACCTGTTACTGGCAGAACGCATGGAGAGGCCGTCCAGCATATTAAAAAGAACAATTTAAGCCATCATTTGGCTCGATTCGCAACACATTCCAGGAACCCCATAAACAAAGACAACATGTGCAATGTTAACTTTCTCTTTTATGCTGACAGCTTTTTTTTCTCCCATATAATGACCTTCCTGCACAGCGTGTGTTACCATAAAAAGAAACAGAGCCCAGTAAAATTAGAGGAACTGCTTAATATCAAAACGTTTTATCTGAGGAAGACACCGCCGCCAGTGTAAATATAAAAAGCACAAGAATTAAAAAGTATTTGTTTTGCTGTCTCTTCTTTAAGTTTAGATTGTTCAAACAAACCTAGCTTAAGCTTTCAGTTACTCTGCACTAGACCGTCCTCCCAAAGGCTGAAACGGTACTCCAGAGAATGTGAACTTGGCTCCAATTTCAGACAATTTTCATCCTTTTTTTTCTTCCCCCGACAAAGAGAAAAGTATTTGAATGCTTTGTCTGTAGCCAAGAATTTGGATATGAAAGACACACCAGTAAACAAGCCACCAAAACGGGCCACCACTACACAGACTGTAGTGCATGCTTGGTTTTGTTGGTTGTTTTTTTTTTTAAAAAAAAACAACTTCTCTGGCCCAAAGGACACTGTTTTATTTTACAAGCAGAATGCTAATGTGAAATTTTAGTTAAGAGATTATCTCTCTCATCTAAGTACAAAAGAACAGCTACTTGCATTTTTGATAGACAGAGCCTAAGTCTGCTATTTTGTTTGTACAAAGAGAACTAAAAAGGCAGATAAAACAAGAACCTCACAGCTAGTCAGCTCGGTAAATGCTGCTCCGAACTGAATTACTTTTTTATACTTTTATTTGAACTACTACAGAGAACCAACAACCCTTATTCATAGCATTTGCCTTTCTATCAGCATTCCCTGAACGAAAACTGAAACTTTTAAAATATCATTGCTTTGTACCAAGCACACGCTAGCTTCCACCATGGCAACTATCCCGCAAAACTCGGGCAAGGCTAATCGCAGTTCCCTAGGTTTATTGTCTTTTATATCGGGGAGGCATTTGAAAGCACTATGGGTGCCTGGCAGCTAAGGCAGATGTTGTCCTCACCCAAAAGAGTTTTAATTTTAGCCTCGTATGTTGGGTGAAAAATGAGAGAGGACGCCAGGCAAAAGCTTGCGGCAGCTCCAGGACGGAGCTTCGTGCTCCGCAAAACGGCACATAGGAGAGCCGAGCAATAGCTCGGCAATGCCAGGGAGGTGTCGCTGAACGTGCCACTGAAGGATCCCTAAGCCAGCCAGAAACCCAAGGGAAGGAAATAAGAGCGATTATATACAGCTGAGCAAGCACAGTGCTGAGACTCCTAAATCAGCGAGATGGTGTTCGTTGCTGGTGTCCTGTGGTAAAAATGTTTACCATCTGTGTTACTCTCTCTTTGTTATGGACACTAATGGAGCCTTCAAACATAAAAGCATGGGGGTGGGGAACAGAAACATGATTAAGCCCGAGTACTTTAAAATCACTTTTAGCTGGATATTACATAAGGAAATCCTGACACTAAATGAAAAACGGATCGAAACCAAAAAGAGAGCAATTTCGGGCTGGGCTGAGGAGGGCTGCGTAGAGCTGGGTTACTCTGCCCCGGAGGTCTAGTTCTGAGCTGTCAGGCACCGAGAAATCCTTTAGGCACCGAGAGGCGGCTCTAGTTTGGACACGAGAGCGAGGTACCCCCCAAGAGCTGCTAGGCGTTTCAGCCCCATCCCCACACTGAGCATGCCTGTGGCACTGAGTTTCCTGGGAAGCAGCTGCCTTCGCACAAAGCTTTTCTGCAGGGGAACGTCTCTGCTGCTCATCTCCCGCTGCCGAGAGGCCACGATGGCCTGGGGAGCGTGGCAGTCTGTAGCGAAACCAAAAACTAATATATGCCACTCGGTTTGCAGTCTGCGCATACAACCAAGCATCTAACTCGCTCGTGCTAGACATCTCACACTGTCATATATGAAAATAGGTGGAAATCACAGCCTCCAGCCTGTCTTCCATCTCTTATTCTGCTCATAAAAATTCATGAAAGGGAAAGGAGTTCCAGCGACCCGAAATCTCCACTACAACCTCAAGTAGTTGCCTCACTATGTCTTCTGACAGTCCCTTCTCCCCTCACCGCCCATGACAACACTGCAGGGTATCTACAGTAACAGGAGTCCACCCGGCTTCCTTCAAGCCCAAGGAAGGCAGCTTGGCTCAACTCCCTACTTCCAATCCTCCCAACAGCTGTCGGGTTATCTATTCTCCAACCCCCAGCACATCCAAACTCTTTGGATGCCAGTGCCCAGTTTCAACAGAGTTGTCAGTAGTTGGGGACTAACTACTCACTTCAGCACATGCTTGCAGGGCGGCCTCACAATGACACAAGATCCTCTGTCAGTGAGGATAACGCCTGTTCAGACAAGATGTTCCAGTTGTGCAGTCACACCTCTTGTGTTACAGATGCCAGTTTGAACACAATTCTAGCAGAGCAGGAGTGGACTTCATGAACCCCAAACCAGAAAAAAAAAAAAAAAATCACATGTGGGATTGCAGTTTATCTAAGCTGGAGGGGCCTTCCAGCGGTCTCACAATGCTAAAAGTCCTTTTGGAACCGATTTGTGCCACCTGCAACACGAACAAAACCACACCACCACATGGGTTTGAAAAATGCTTCCAGAGCTGGCCCAGTGCTGGAAGAGCTTCCCCACCCGAAAAGAATACAATTGAATCAGTGCCTGCCCCAAAATTCACCACTGTTAATGCATGGTCACAGAAGGTGAACTACCTGAGGGTGGATCATTCAGTGGTGTGACTGTGAAAATTCCTTCCAAAATTCCAGGGAACTCATGACTTTCAGTTCCTTATGCCTCTCAACAAGTGCTCTATGATTAGAGTTAAAAGAAATGGGAGAATGGTAAAAGACACTGTTTGCCACAAGTAGAGCTTCTTCTGGAGCGCAAACAACAATGTAGGGCAACTTGAACAGAAACAAGCCAGCAATCATAATCCTAATAATAAAGGAAAGCTTCTAACTAAAAAAAGAACAAACCACTGACCCTTCAGATCACAGAGGGAAATTAATCAGACAGCTTTAATACTATTTTTCTGCTTCTTACCTTCTCAGTGAACCCTCATGTTATGGAGGCATGCACCTAAGATTCTCAAAATCATGCACTTTTTTTCCCCTCTAATGATTCATCTACTGTCTCAAAGAAAAGGGGTGAACTTACATCTACAGAACCCATGCATTTACTTTTTAACATTTAACACTGACATGGTTATAAAATGTTTGTGGGGCAGGGGGAAGCCCTCTGTTTTGTATACAGATTCCCTTTGCTTGACACTTTGCCTCTGATACTCTGTTTCCTACATACCCTATGGATATGTCTATTAAAATCTTCATTCCTTCAGGACACCAGTGGTAGACTGCTTAGAGTACAATTCTGGTGATAACTGCTTCTTAATTTTCCCTA
>NW_010263240.1:21099-21414 GCF_000690775.1 Eurypyga helias
TTTGACAGGTTAAGAGACATCAACCTGCCAGACCTCTCTTGGTCTTCAAATCTCTGCAACAACACCAGTGCATCCTGCTACATGCCTATGTATCCCCCCTCAAGCATCCAGCCTTTTTCAGATTAGAAATGGAGCTTCTGACCTCTCCTCAACTGGATACTTCTCAGTGCAGTCTTATAAGCTCTGGTAAAGAATGATTATTCCCTTTTACACTCAGCATTACTGCAGACCTGGAATTGCTTGTCCTGATTTTCTCCATCAATATTACTCCAGTGTCACTGCCCTGTAAAGCCTTTCATAGAATCACAGAATGGT
>NW_010263241.1:0-6913 GCF_000690775.1 Eurypyga helias
TGTAGGGTTTGTTTCCACACGTCACTACATCAACATAGATTAGAAATAAATTATACATAAATTATGTATTTTAACACCAATAACTACCATTTCAACAGCCGACCAAAACTGTATTTCATTCTGGATTGCTGAATATTTTTCAACCCATATTGAATTTATGTTTTATTTCTGAAACTAATAGTCTATTTCATTTCAGGAAATACCAAAGGCAGATTTTATACGAGAGCCAGTTTTGATCTTTTGTAGTAATAAAATCTATGAACCAAAATAAAATATTTCATCTGAAGAACTTCTCAGTTGCTAGAAATGCATTTAGTTTTCTTTGTTTTGTTAAGCTTGCTTTAATGTCATGTTTCAGTTTAATAATTTCTTAGAGATTTAAGATAGACATATGGAAATAAATTTCATATGTTTTGATGGATTCTTTTCTTACACCATAACTATATTAATGGATTTTTCCAGCAATTATAAGAAAAAATAAAATTACTGATTCCTCATTACAATTACAGTTAGCTATTATAATTGCAATGTTAAGAAATCCCTTATAAGCATCTTGATGTTAAAAGTACCTTCATCATAACTGTCATTATTATGCCTTAGAGGAATAAATATTTAATAAATAGAACATCAACAAAAGAATTTGATAACAAAACCAGGTAAGGCAACCAAATTTCAAGCAAAAATAATGAGGCAAACACAGTACCCTGAAGGTCAACAGGTTTCAGGGGGACTGTTGTAGAGAGTAAGTTTTCACTTAGTTACTAAAGATAATTTTATATTTCAGAGTTTTATCTCAGTGGTTTGAAACAATATCAATTCAGCATCTGTGTTTTGTTGGAGTTAACAAATTCTTCATCTAATAAAATAATTTGAAACTACAGTTGTATTCCAGAATAATTTAACTGAAAGCAGATTTCAAATATTAACCAAAAGTCTCGTAAATTTTCAAATTGCTAAAAAAAAAATCTTTATGGAATTGACTATAACCAAACATAAGTACAATATGTTTCCTAGGAATGAGGGTTTACTGCATATGCTGGAATTTGTTTTACTCTCAAAATGAGGAAGCTGAAAATATTTAGGCTAGATTAAAATTACAAAAATGAGTTTCAGTGCACAACTAAGTCCCCAGTCTGGGGTATATAATATTTCAAATCATGCTCTGTGGTAGGTAATTATTTCGTTACAATGAACACCATAAAAATTTCTTTGTTGTACTAGTTGGCTTTGTTTGTTTTGTTTGTTGTTGTTGTTTTTATTTTTTTTTTCTCCTACCCATTTTATTTACTGCCAAAATTGGAATAAAGAGTTTTGTTTTGAAGATCAATCAGACTGCTTTTTTTCTGAAGTAATATTAAATAGTAACAAATTATTTCCTCAGTAAAATAGTTCTCAGTCTCAAAGAAAGAATCAAAAACTCTCTTGTGTTTTGAGAAGAAATGACATAGAATGTAAAGTCTTTAAAGAAATTCATATCTGGGATAACAGGTTTAGTTTTACATGGTGAATAAATGTGGATGTGAAGTGGTGAAGAGAAAGGGAAATAAGACTGTGATAAAACATTTCCAGAGTAAAGTGCAATGTTTTATGGAGAAATTAATATATGTCATTTTGTATGCATAAAATTAAATGGTAAATTTCGAAAGATGCCGTTATAAGTATTGAAAAGGCTGTATTTTTTTTTCTTCACTGTAACAAACAGATTAGACTTTACTTTCATTTTCTCACTTACTGTACAATCAGTTTATAGTATTTTTCACTACTTTCATCACTGATATGATCTTTGTCCCTGAAATTAGCAGCAAAATTGAGCAGATTCTGAATGGTCAAGAAATCATGAAACTAACTTGAGAAGTTACTGGACTTAATTTTTGCTGAAAAGCAAAAATCTCAGTCTGTAAAACCAGTAGATCATATTTGGTAACGCAGGCTTTTCCACCCTACTCCAATAAATTGTACTTTTCCAAAAGATTTTATATATTATATAGCAGCCATCTTGATCTAGCATAAGGTCTGAAAGGTAATGAAATCCATACTCACTTTAAAGACATTCAGTAATAACATTACTGCAATAGGCTATTGGTTCTGAAATCCAAATTCCTCTAAAACACATTAATTTTACTTCATTGACATTCTTTTGACTTTTTTAATGTACACTAATATGAAAAATGTCAGTTCTGGAATGAACCTGCTCTGTAAGTCATTGACTATAAGATTAATAATATTTCTTCTTTAGATTCTTCCACAGATCATAAATAAAAATATTATGAACAACTGAATGTTCAATAAGAATTTAGAAGATTATGGCTAATTGTACGGGAACAGCAGTAACCTACCAGTATTATCCTAAGTTATTTGATTTCCAAATTTCTAAAAAAGAAATGTCAGAGACATACAAAAAGAAAGATATATTGTTTAAAACATCATCCCTTCAGAATTAAAACTTCAGAAAAGCAGAAGAGTTTGATGTTTGTACTATTTAGTGAGAAGTTATCAGTAGATTATCAAAATATGTGCATGCTTTTAAATTTTGTTGTATAGATTATTTATCTTCAAAATAATTACAGATTTAAATTTTCTTGGGTTTCTTGGTTTTAAGTAATGAATTTGTCAGATAGTGGTTTTAAAGGATATTTCTACTGTAAGATATGTTTCAAAAAGTAAAATTTCAAAAAATCAAATTTTAAACAAAAGGATTATTTTTTAAAAGAAGGTGAAACAAAATTAATAAGATTGATGGTGATTTTAGATCTCCTGCACCTGCAAGAGAAAAAAAAAAATCTGTAATTCTATTTCTGAAGATCCACATTTTTTCATGTCTTATAGTGCCTATGTGAACAAATAAAATCTATCAAGGCACAAATATTTAATTATATTTATCCTATTTTCACCGACTTTCACAGACATTCAGACTGCAGAATTGAGTACTTAAATGAACACGGACCATACGCCCTGGTTAATAAAACAGAAACAAAAGGTGTTATAGTTTCTTGGCAAAGCATATAATAATAAGCTATTCTAAAACACTTGGCTGATAATACTTAAAATATTGACATTATTGTTATAAATCACATGAAAAAGATTAAGTAAAAGACATACTTTTAATCTTCTTGTCCTTTCTAGAAACTCAAAAGGGTTCATTCTCAGATATATATACAAAAAAAAATGTAGGTCCACTATGGTCATGTGCTCAAATCCTCCAGGCTAACTGGCATAACTGACTGAAAAGTAGCTTGAAAAGTAGCTTAAATCTCCTTTTTCAAAAGATGGCTAGTTAGAAAAATAATTTCATACAGATGAAATTTAAGAGTAGTGTTGATCTGTACTGTTGTTTTTAAAATATTCTTGTGGGTTTTTTTCAGAAATATTCAGGAAAGACTACTGTTGAAATGTCTTAAGGATGTTGAAATTACTTAAGAATCTGAAAATGAGATTGGAGGTATTCAGAAACCATAATAACTTCCAAACATTTACTTGTTATTTTGAGATAAGTTTATTTACATGGATTTCAGAGGTGACAAGCAGACATCATCTTATAATATTGTCAGAGTAACGATATATACCATGTTATCCCTTATTTTTATTATTTCTGCTTTTTTATATTTGCGTTGGATTCTTAGTAATTATTAAGCACTGTCTGTTTGTCAGTATTTCCACCTTGAATAATAACTTTTTATTCTCCCCATTTTTACAGACAGATAGAGGATTCACTTATTACTTTAAGTTTTACAAAAAGAAGAAGGAGATGAAAGAAGATGGACTACAAATGTAGCTGTGAAGAAAGCTGAGCTCATATACTACTGGAAATGAGAAAAAAGGAGACTTCATAATTGCAAGAGTAAAACTTCAGTAGCCCTTTGCAGCTGCTTAGACATGAAAATCAATCACCTACACTACTTCTGCTCTTAGAAAAGCAGGGTTCATTATATCTAGCTCTTAGAGAACATTAATTCTCTGTAAGTGGGATTTACTGGCTGCACCTGTACTAATAAATAAAATGGGTCAAGAGCTTCTCTCTGTCCATAAGCAAAAAGTGGCACCGGTCTTATCAATCCAATTAAAATTTCTTTCCTCCCAAAATGGGCCCTTCATACCATCCAATGGGACCACCCTGTGCTGTACCTTCAACCGTGCCCAGGAATTGCCTGGAAGAGTGCTGTTTGGTGCAAGGCAAAGCTACATCAGAAACTATGTCATCAGTTTAACAAAATACACAAGTACATACTAGCAACTGAGCTGTGTCCTCTACCTTTGCTGTATACTGATTATGCCACTGTGTCATACCCAAGCTAGTTATCTAAACGTAAATCTTACTTACGTAATTTCTATCCCTTTCATATTAGAAGAAACTTAAATTACCTTACCTGATGTAAACTTGTCGCCTATGTGTTGTCTCCAGTGTCGCAACAAACCTATGGTTCTGAACCTTACCCTGCTGACTAACACTTTTAAGCTTCCTTAAATCAAAGTCAGAAGTGCATTCCACCCTTACCATTTTCTGTGCACAGATGAAGAACTTCCGTTTTTTCCTCTTCAGCTTTCCATAAAGTGCTTGAATTTTAACCCTTCCATCCAATACGTATTTTTCCCATGAATTACAGAATTGCTCTGATTTCCTTAAGGGAGATTCACTTGGCTGTATCTGATTAAATGTAACTTTGTCTTTTTCATCCTTTCCCCCTCGTGTCTATAAAAGCCCCTTTGAACATTCATTCTTACTTCAAATGAATTAGACGGCCGTGATCAGCAGCAGTGATTTTCTGTGGTTTGATGGGGTGGTATTAACATTTTCATTGTTTCGGATTGCATTTGAGGAAGTTTTGTTTTGAAATTGCCCATCTAGCAAGAAGCTGGACTTAAGTGTTTTCACCAGTTTTTAGGTACTCTATCATCTTGTGGCTTTTTCATATCTGTGCTCAGTCACTCAGGTTTAAAGATTCATGGCCCTGGCTCGTGAGGTAAGCCCGAAAAAGAGTCTCTAATCTCACTGTAGAGTCATGACTGACTACATAATATGGCATCAATGCACACTGATGAACTGTATGCTGGTGAGTTGCCCTAATTGCACTAATTACTGTTGTATCAATGGGAGTCCTGAAGTTTTTCAGAGGTGAACTCACATGATTCTCTGTCCAAGCCCAATCTTAGGCAGTTCCAGGTCAGTCTGGCTGGCTTCACCTCCCACTAAAAGCAGAGAGACTACTCCTGTGTTATAAAGCTGTGATTTGAGTTAAATTTGTTTTAAAATACGTTGTCACTTACATATGATCTGCAGTGTATGCACAATAATTCTTCCATTATAATTGCTGGCATAATAAAAATCAAGGATTTGTGGGTTTATTCTCTTATGTCCCTCAAATTTGTGAAAGCAGTACCCTAATTCATGCAGGTAAGAATGGTATTACAGAGTTTCTGATACATATATTCTATTTTAAATAGCTGGTATATTTTGAAATAGGTCACAATGTACACATTACTTATGTATTGTCATACTTGGTATAATGGGATTATATATATGATCAATTGTGCATCTGAATCTTTCTGCGGTGTCATGCACAGATGATAAAGTAAAAGGGATTCAGATTACTCAATTTTTCTTTTAAGCAACAACTTTTCTGATCCATAAATACATGGTTTAGGAGTAATTGATTTTCTCAGATAGGGTTCATTGCTTACATCCTAGCAGTAGAAAAGCAGTGTTAAACTGTCAGTTATGCCAAATACCAGTTTTCATTATGAGAGTTGTTTTGGTCTTCTTGCTAAGATGATAATAATTAATAAATCAGTAATTTTGCTTTGATCTACATTTATGAACCTTCTTTTTAGTAATTTTTGTTTAACGTCCCATACTCTAGCAATCTGATTTCAATTCTGTTTATTTTTATTTTTACCACATTTTATAAAATGTTTTACTGGAGACCTTTTTTACAGCAGATGCTTTTCTTGCTGTGTGCTGATTAATCATATTTTATATTATCAGTTCCCTCACAGCATTTCACACTTTGTGCTCAATAGATACAGTATTTCATAAACCACATTATTGGTGTTCAGATAAACATGTTTGTCTTTTAGTAGCTATATTATTAACACTTCCATTTGCATTTCTGCACTTACAGCTGCCATTATGAATATGTTTTCTTTTTTCATGGTAGTACTTTCCTTGTTGATTTGGTAATATTTTATTTCAACAAGTTCAGATTACCACAGAAATTAGTAGTTTAATAGTCTCTGTGTAATCACTGAAAATTGTAATACAGCATGTTATTTGTAAACATACAGCTTCAGTGATACCTAAACATGGGCATTTGAGATATTTTTTAATGCTTTCATATTTGTGTCCTTTAATAATTTTCCTGTTACTTCAGGTTTTAGTATTATCTGATTTATTAGTTTAGTTTCACTGTTTTTTTCTTTAAAATGCCTGAATATGGTGAAGAATCATCTAATTCCCAAGGCAGTATCTGATAGTTAAGGGGGTCTTAACATATATATTTCATCTAGTTAATTAGTAGAAACACTTTCTTTGTTTAACTCTCAACAGAAATTTTTGAGATACTCAGTGAAAAATATCCTGGGAGATTTGTATTTCTGCTATTGCTTATACTGTTTGCTTTTTTTTAGTCAGAAAAGTTAAAAGATCAATTTTTTTTACAAGGTTCATGTTTAACATTTGGTTATGATTTATCCATGGTTCAGTCTCTTTCACTCTCAAATCTGCAGAATCTCACTTCTTATATTCTCCAGGTTCTTATATAAAGCCTGTATATCAATGACCTTGTTTTCATGGCTTTCAATAGAGTTTAGCTTGGAGACTAACCAGGACTTCTCTTTGTTGTTCATATTGTTCTCACAAAAAGCATGAGAAGACTCATTTCTGCATTCAGAATGCAGGGGGGGGTGTGGGGGTGTGAAG
>NW_010263241.1:6956-7547 GCF_000690775.1 Eurypyga helias
TTCTTCATTTTTGTAAAAGAGCATCAGATTAAATGAATTTTACTGGAATAATATCATTTTTCATTGTGGTACATGTTATTATTTGCTGAGCTTTTGCTGTCTCATTTGCTGTGTTAACATGAAAGACAATCTAATTGTTGTCAAGAAGAAATCTTTGGGATGCAGAAGTCTCAAATTCAGGTCTCTAAGTGTATGCATTTTTTACAAGATTTGCTATACATTTCTTCCCTCAGATATTCCACTTATATAAAACTGCCTCACCCCATCAGTATTTCAAATAAAACTTTTCCACAATTGCTTAAAAAGTTAAAGGTCTAACCCAATGTTTATTTTCAGGACTTATTTTCTAGATTTTACATTGTGATTCCTCTCGTCTTTGACATTCTTCGTAAAGAAACTTTTAATGCTGAAATTCTTGTTTCATCTTTGAAGTTATGTCTCTGGATGACCAGATAATCTTGTTCTTGGCTTTGTTTCCACCTAGATAAGGAGTTTTAACAACCACATGAAGGTTTCTGGGCTGACATAGACATTGTTATATGGTCTCTAACTTCTGAGTTATTTGGTTTCTGCCTGGAGATAACAGTTATT
>NW_010263241.1:7594-8194 GCF_000690775.1 Eurypyga helias
CATCAAAAGACAGAAATCATCTTATTTTCTAATCAGGTTCTAGGAGTGTCTCATCTTTTAAATGACAGAATTGTAGATCTATTTTAAAATTATTTATTTAGACGTTGTTATTAATTTTTATTCTAGTTATTAGTAAATAAATGTTTGATAAAGCATTAGTATATATGATGGTAAAAGTATTAAAGATATACCATTTCCTGCAAAATAGGAGATTTACACTTTAAAGGTGATATTCATGCTGCTGAGTAGTCAGATAAAGCAAGGCTGGGCTGAAAACTTTCTGTTAAAACCATCCAGGAAGCATACCTCCCTTCAAAAACTACCTTTTTTCTGAGGAGTGGTCTTGCTTGTGCCTGGGTTACTGGCAGCTTTGTTTCCTTTCTGGTCTCCCACCTGGTCAGGACAAAGTTGGAAAATTGCTATTGTTCATGTAAAAAGTACAATAGTTGTTGGCTCCCTGGTGTCATTCCTGTGCTCCCATGCTGTCCCCCTGGAGTCATCCTGAGTTTCCTCCTCAGAACAATTCTACTTAATGTCTCCTAATACTGGTAAAGGAAAGAATAAATAGGGCTCTCTACTTTTTCTCTAGAAAATATTGTT
>NW_010263242.1:0-11444 GCF_000690775.1 Eurypyga helias
GGTGGACTTGTCAGTGTTAGGTTAAGGATTAGACCTGATGCTCTTAAAGGTCTTTTCCAACCTAAAAGATTGTATGATCCAATGATTCTATGAAAAACTCTGAACTTTGCCATTACCCTGGCTACACGGACTACCTGAAGAAACCCAACCCTAAGAGAACTTAGGGAAAAAACAACATTCCTTGTGAAGACTGGAGAAGAGAAGGCTCTGCGGAAAGCCTTCTTAGAGCACTTGTCCAGTACCTGAAGGGAGCCTACGAGAAAGCTGTGGGGGGCCTTTTTACAAGGGCCTGTAGTGACAGGACAAGGGGGAATGGGTTTAAATTGAAAGCAGGGAGGTTTAGATGAGCTATAAGGAAGAAATTCTTCACAGAGAGGGTGGTGAGGCACTGGCACAGGTTGCCCAGAGAAGCTGTGGATGCCCCACCCCTGGAAGTGTTCAAGGCCAGGCTGGATGAGGCTTTGGGCAACCTGGTCTAGTGGAAGGTGTCCCTGCCCATGGCAGGGGGGTTGGAACTAGGGGATATTTAAGGACCCTTCCAACCCAAATGATTCTACAATTCTGTATATGACAATTTTTTGGACCACATTCTTTGCTGTTGTCAGTTCCAGAGTAGGATACCTCTTCTTTTTTTTTTTTTTTTTTAATTCCAAACTAAACTTGAGAGATTTTTGGGGTGTTTTTGTAGATTTACTTCCTGAAGGATTGCTTTGCATGTGATGTTCAATAAAAAAGTCCTAGATTAGCTAGTTTAAAAGAAAAACTCTTCAAGAAAGGATATATTATTACTCAGGCTGCTGCAACCACTTACTAATGTTACAGCCTAAAAGACATCTCCAAAGTTACTGAAATAATCCTTTATAGACTATGGGAAGAAACTAGATAACCCTACTGGACAGTATCTTTGACAGTCTGTCATGTGGGATGTGTGGTTATTATTCTAACAGGAGTAGGCAAAGCTGTGTGGAGTACAAAGCAAACGGTACCTCTTCGAAGTATCTCTTCTTATTTAATTGTTTTAAAACCCAGTTTCAAAACATTCTCTTCATCTGAGTGTTGTGCTTAGAGAAATTCCAGGACTGCCTAATGTTAGTAGAGAACAAGGAGATTTTTTTTTGTACACAACTGCCTTTCGGAATTTTACAGTAATGGATATTTGTGTTGTTTCACTTTTGTACATTGTTTCCCCTCAGGGAGAGTTCTGTATCTGGAAACACATGTTAATTTAACCCTTGAGTAGAGCTGCAGCAAAAAATGGTTTGCCCCTGTGGGAGACTAGTCATGATGGTGAAGAAACAAGCTGTCAAAGATCGAGAATATACTGTTGTTTCTGTCACCTACTTATTTGTGTTGTGAGCATCAGTGCATATACATATTTAAGGCAGGAGCAGGTCTTAACATATAAGTAAAAAAACCCCTTGATATTGTGTGAGCTAAATAAGCAGGATTTTGGAGAGACTGGTGTCAACATTGCCACAGAAATGTGAATTCATCTTGTCACAAATGTCAGATGTGTTCAGTTTTTTGAAGATACTCCATTTTTAAATAGACTCTAAGACTGCCACAAAAGGAAGAAAAAGAGAGAATGCCAGAAGACTGCTGAGAAATTATATTGGTTTTCCAGGAAAAAGTACTGAAGAGGTTAGATTAAAGAGAGAAAATGGAAAAGAAAATCAGAACATATAACTAACAATTCTTAATCCAGGCTTAGTCAGCATGGGAGAGAAAGGATATGATTTCGCTGTTGAAAAAACTGTTCTCTCAATACTTCCTATTAGCTAAATGTCTTCCTATTAGTTGTTATGAACACAACTAATTGTGCCAGCCATGACAACCTACATTTAAAGTATAAGGCCTTGATCTTTAAATGCTAGCAAGATGGATAATGAACTAATGGCAGATACTCTTTTCAATATTATTTTTGCTGTAACATTTTTGGTGTGAGTGGTACTTCACAAAGCAATAAGAAGAAAGGCATCTACCATCCTTGGGCCCAGTTCATAGGTCCTGCTGATATCCAGCTGACTCCACAGAATCCAAGAACTACTCCATGTAATGCTTCCTCAAGATTAAGGACAGAATAATGCCTGAGAAAGAGATGCCTGTTCTTGAACAAGACCCTGAAAGAAAGAGCATAAAACATTCCTGTAACTCAGACGTCATTTGTGACATTGAAGACCATGTCATTTGTGCTGTAGAGCTAGGTAGATGATGGTGGGAAAGTCGTTAAAATGCATCCTGTTACCAGCTGGAAAGGGCAATGTATGAAGTAGATATACTTTCATTTGAAAGCCTGGGCTCACAGAGACTTTTTTTTTTTTAAATCCTCCCTGCTTCAGTCTACCACATCCCTTACAGCCAGAAAGGGACAATTTGAAGATGCAGCCAATACAGTATGTTCAATGTCCAACTTTGCTCTGGCTTCTACCTCGGGCAGACATGACCCAAGTGAGTCTGCTGTGCAATAACACCAGTCAATCAAAATGTTGGCAATGTGGCAAATGCAACCAGATCTGGCTTGCACAACTATCTTAAAACCTCAAGATAGTGTCTCCAAAAACATTCCACACACAGCAGGAGGTTATTTCTTTGCACACATTTCCAAAACTATTCTCTCTCCCTTTCTTAACATGGTCACCTTACCAGTACTTAGATGTCTCCACATCCTTGGTATCTTACCAGCATCTCTCTGTGCAAAGCTTTTCTACTAAAGGGTTCGCATTCCCAAGCAGCTCTCCATGTGTCAGTGCTCAGAGAATCACCTACTTCTTAGGCTTCCTGTATGTCTTCCAGAGAACAACTTTGAATACTCAGAAAACAACCTTTCTAGGGACAAATGATGGGTTACCAAATAATCTGCACACAGCAGGAGGTTACTGCCAGTGCCAAGCAACACCAGCTCAGAGTTTTGAGCTTTTACTTAATCAGCCATTCTACAAAATACTAATGCAAACAAAACATTTTGCAATGAAAATGAGATCTTCAAGAGAAAGCAGAACTTAACTGTATATGATAAAAACATTTCACACCTGGAAAGAAAGAGTGAATGATAACGAATGAACTGCAGTTGTTTTCCACACTACAGGTCATCTGCTCTGCTTGTAAATGAGAAATAGTTATTGTCTGTATCTGACAAATGAGACTGTTTCCATTCTGAGTCACCTCAAAATTTTATCCTTGCTGTTCCAAGAATTTAGTGTCAGTATGAAGATACAGCATATCTATCTTAAATAGTCAATTAATATTTTCTTTTACTATGCCAAGACAAACAAGGAAAAGAGGGTGTTATCAACTGGGTCTGGGTGTGTAGCAGTGACAAGAAATATATTTTCATTTACACACTAGTCAGTTAATCTAAGATAATTTAGAAGATTACAGGACCTGTAATTACTAGCCTCGTATTTTCTTAATCAGTCCCGCAGCTTTCTGTCATACAAGCTTTGCACATTTCTTCATAAAATCTACTTCAACAGTTTTTGTGGTGGTCACTTAGAATAAAAACTGCAAGGGGGGATTAGGGAGTGGGAAAACATATGTGATTATCAGTTCTTAAAGCTGGCTAGCAAAAATCAAGTTTGTCCTTTGTGGATTTACTGAGAGCAAAAGCTCACCTACAGAACACAACCTGTGATTAATTACACACTACTAAAACACTTTCCAGAATATTTAGATGTTATTTTGGTGCCATTTGAAATGACATCTGTTTTTCAATTTTAGTGCCTACCGACTCACTTTAATGCCTAAAGCAGAACTCTTCAAATCATCAGACTGCACCTCGGACGGATACTGTGTGTACCTGAAAGAAGATTGCAGAGAGGTGGGGGTTGGTCTCTTCTCCCAGCTGACAAGTGATAGGACAAGAGGAAACGGCCTCAAGTTGCACCAGGGGAGGTTTAGATTGGATATTAGGAGTAATCTATTCACTGAAAGAGTTGTCAGGCATTGGAACAGGCTGTCCAGGGAAGTAGTTGAGTCACTATCCCTGGTTTACTGGTGGACTTGTTAGTATTAGGTTAAGGGTTGGACTTGAAGATCTTAAAGGTCTTTTCCAACCTAAAATATTCTGTGATCTTCCAAAGAACAGAACTGGAAGGCTGGACTTACTAACATCACTTGGAAAAGTCCCACAGACTTTAATAAGACCAGCAGGTCATCCCTATGGAGTCCCTCACTAATCTTATCCTTAGCTGATTTCTGGTCCTTTCTAACCAAAGGTGTGCTCCCCCTGCTACATGTGGGGCTTCTGCACATGACTAAGAGTTACATGTACACTCATAGAGAGTGCAAAAATGAAACCAATCTGGGAAAATTAATTCAGATGGTGCCTACACATTTGGGATCTCCCAGTTTAAGAGTAGAAAGTGTGAAGGCTAAGGTTCAAATTCTTAATGAAAGACACAGAGGTCATTATATTAATAAATTTAGTTTTATATTGGACAGATAAGAAAATACACGACATTTGAGTGTTTAAACACACATATTTTCTTTTGTTCACTTAGTAACTCTCAGTTTCATCAAATAGGGGCTATATACCCAGGAATTCCTCTGACAAAGGGGTCCTCCAGAATCTGGAAGATGATCCAGTTACAGTTTAAGGAAACTTGCAGCAAGGATGACTGACTGAAGACAGACATCTCTAAGAGCACTGGAGGGGTGGGGAGAGAGGAAGAAGAGGTGTCACTTTCTCATATGAGTAAAGTGAGGACAATTATACCTGCTCATAAATTTTGTGGTGAATGGAGTTGAGGTCCGTGGTGTCAGGTTTGGATCTGTTTTCTTTACTTTCTTCTTACTTCTCTCTGCCTCTTTTCTATGTGTAGACTCCATATTTATACGCAAAAAAACCCTTATACTGGTTCTGATAGAGTCTTTTCAGATTTAGGTGTGTTAACAAAAAGGGGTTGTTAACTTAAAAGTTTTGTTTGAGGCATCAGGGGCAGGCAAAGAAACGATTGCAGTTAGAGGAGTGATAGACAGCTGCTTCTTCTGGGAAACAAAGGGACTTTGCAGGGAGCCTTTATCTTGGAAATCCCATCCAAAGCAAGAACATTAAGAGCTAACAGCTCTTCCTATATCTCTCCACTTCTGGGAGTGTCAACATAACCCGGGGACTGTATTATCATGCTATGATCATGCCTGGAAGAAGAATTTCATGATGATGCATCCCATGCCTGTTACTGATGTTGGGATCCCTGAGCCCTGTGAGAGTGTCCAATTGATGAGGAAGCATTTGAGGTCTACTGACTGTCATCAAGCTTATTTACCCTTCTTGATTGCTAACAGCTCTAGCCCAACCTCCTTTAGGCAAATCTGGGCAAACCTTAACCTTTGCAGTTTTGTATCTTCAGACTTTCTGCTTCAGCCAGTGGATTGTCCGGACACAAGCTGGGAGCTTTGCATTACAGCCTTCATGGTGTAAAAACTTTTGGCCTGAGCAGATGGCCAAACCGTGAAGCCTTGTAACTTGTTTCCATAAAAAGAGATTGATAGTAAAGTTTTCCTTGATGAAGCTATAAGTCTATAAAGGATATAGAGTCTTGTTTCCTTGACTACAAGAGGAATCAAACAAGAAATTATTTCTTCACTCCCCATACCAAACCTATTTCAGCCAAACACACAACTGAAAACTATTGTTTCTTGCTTTTCTCTCCACATTTTTTCTGTCAAGCTACCATTACATCTGATGATTTCTTTTTACCTTCATGGTGTTTTTCTGTAGTATGTCCTGTGCAAAGCTCTTCTACCAATATTTTTCACACTCCTGAGCAGTTTTAGTGTTTTATGTACCGTATTGGCAGCAGAAGACCCAGTTGTTTAAGATACATGGGTTCATAACAAATTTCTTGCAACTACCCTTAGCAAATGATGACAGTTATATGCTCCCATTTCAGTAAGACTTAATCCATCCTATAGCAGTATGTTTGCATAGTGCTAATGGTTTGTATAAACTTATTGTGTCAGGTGTCTCCCCAGTGGGGAAAGAATCAATAGAGCAGCAGTCTGGTTATGCCTCTCTTTCATCTCTTCCTAATTTTTTTTTTTTTTTTTTAATAATAATGGCATTACAAAGCAGCACAGGCCTTATCCAGCTCTTCTGTCTCATACTACACTGTTGTAAAGAATTTCATCCATGTACCTCCCTATGATCCTGTTTTCCGTGCAGGGAGAGTGGTCACTGCTATAAATAGCATGAATGATCAGCTTTGCTATCCAGCAGTAATGCACATCAAAATGGGAACTGTTAAAAGACAGTTTATTAACATTAGCATTTCTTAGCATTATCACACTGAACAATATTAATATCTTACAGCTCCCCACAAGCCATAATAATACTCTTATCACCCACTGTGCCTGACATGGCATTGTGCGTTTCCACTGTTCTACTTCACTACACCAACTAGCTTGGCCAAAATTTCA
Source organism: Eurypyga helias (assembly GCF_000690775.1). Classification (NCBI taxonomy): domain Eukaryota; kingdom Metazoa; phylum Chordata; class Aves; order Eurypygiformes; family Eurypygidae; genus Eurypyga; species Eurypyga helias. The sequence continues at coordinate 6,418 of NW_010263242.1, forward strand.
GCTTGGTTTGCTTTCTTACCAGAAGGCTGGCAAAACAAATGGCTTTTCTGGTAAAGGTGGATGGTACATAAATACAGTACTTACTATTGGGCACAGTTTAAAACATTGCTGCACCATCGCAAGGAAGTTCCTGATGATTTTGTGCATCTGTGCTGGCATGACTATAACATTTGTCCCTTATCATTCAAAGCAGAAACATCTGTCTAACAGAGTTTGAGATAATATTAAAATAAACTTGCTTGAGACTGTTCCAGTAAATGGTTAATAACAAGCTTTGAAGTCTCTGTTCGTAAAGGCAAATGAAGGAAGGGCATTGCACACTTAGTTATATGTTTCAGTCAGACAAGGATCATGGCAAAATTGATTTACAGAGAGGAGGAGAACTCTGTAACCAGAAGGGCTCAAAACCTTCTTCATAAAGACTAGAGGTTACCATTTCACTGAGAAGCACTCTGAAAACAAGAATACAAGTTTTTGAAAGTTCTGATACTCCTTTTGCTGCAGATGAAGGTAGATGCTTTGTGAGCTGCAACCGAAAACATCAGAGTTTCCTTTGAAGGAAAACATTCTCCTGTTGCACCATAGCTAGGTTCCTTGACTTCATTTTAATGCAGTCACAGAGCTGAGCCTACTTTACTGTGACAATATGAAAATAAAAAGTACTAGAATATTCCTATACTTGAGGACATATTGTGTTTTCAGCTTAGACCATTACGCAGCAGCAAGAAATGATGACAGTCCTGTCCAATTGCCTCGTTCCAGAAAATTGTGACTCAGTAACATTTCCATTATCTCCAGAGATTTCATTGTCATAATGTAACCAGATTCTGTCACAGAGCCTTACTTACTAATGATCATCAAGCTCTGCTCTGAGGATCCCATTACCCTAATTGAAAGCTATGAAAGCTGCATGCTGATCTTGATTACACCAGCACAGGTCTGCATTCACTTCATGGACCAACCTGAGGATCAGACTCTCTAACATTTTTGTCTACAGGGCAACAACAGTGGTTCTACTTACGCTATTTTTTTTTTAAACTATTGGTGCAACTGGAATTACTGCAATTTCACTGCTAACAATGAGCTGTGTATAGTGCAATAGTCACTTGTAATGAGAAGCTTAAAAATCAAGAGTAATTCTCTGGACTTGAATCAGCTTGCATCCTAGTAACAATTATTAACTTTCACCACTTTTCTGAAACATGGCATATATTCAGGAAATCGTTTGCTTTGTTTTAATTTGTCTTCTGTTCTTCAATTAAGAAGACTTAATCTTGCTATTGAGAGTCATGATTACTGCAGCTACATAGTCCATCTCTGCAGGAATCCAAACAAACAGAAATATCCAGTATTAGGAAAATACACATTTGGGAACTTACATTGGCTCCATTACACTACTACTGTTCCTTAGGTGCCGTGAAAAAATGCAGCATCCTTCCATCTCATAACACCATAGTCATGCAATAACTGAAGGGTTCCCTAAAAGCAGATGCTGGTTTGGGTGCACTGGTGGCAATCTGACCTACTGGAAAAGGCTAATGGGATAAACCAGCAAGTTCTGCATATTGAAGTGACATTGGTGCAGGTGCCAAATCATGGTCAGAGATCCCTACAGTGCCCAGCATATAGGACCTCCCAACATAACAAAGGAAAATTAAGTATTCCCATCATCCTATTATGAACATGGCAGGGTTCATTTGACCAAAGATACACCTGCAATGTAGATACCTACATCTGAACTCCCATTACAAACACAGTTACGAAAAGGTACTTCAAGAGCACAATTCATCTCACTCTGAAACAGAGATGAAATGGATGATATTAACTGTGTTTAAAAAGTGCTTATTTATTTCCACTGAAGCGGGTTACTAGGATAACGAGCTCAGATGAAAGCACTCAGAATTAGAGGAGATATTCCCCAACCCTGGGACTGAGTCTTTGACGTCACTAATGTCCATCCAATGGGATGTGGAACAGAAGTAATGATACTTGAGTTGCAATAAGGTAGATTTTAAGTGAGACATTCTAATACCTGCCAGTAGGAATTTCAGTAGTTTCTTTGGAGAGGAAATGAAACCTCCAGCAGTGGAAGATTTTAAGAACATATTACTTACTGCAAATACAACTGATACTATCTTGGGGCAATGAAATAACCCTCAGGGTCTCAAAGTGAGCTCTCAGGGTCCTTTCCAGCCTTCTTGGCGATTATAACTACAATAAGGAGGATAAATACAATTAAATTCTCTAAATAACACTGCAAAATAGCAAAATTCAAGCCAATTTGGTGTAGATTGCCACCTCTTGGTAGGTAATATCGAAACCTTACTAATATGCATATTGCCACACTATGCTTCCCCCATTATGGTCCACACAGAATCATAGAATGGTTTGGGTTGGAAGGAGCCTTAAAGACCATCTAGTTCCACCCCCCCTGCCATGGGCAGGGACCCCTTCCACTAGACCAGGTTGCTCAAAGCCACATCCAGCCTGGCCTTGAACACTTCCAGGGATGGGACATCCACAGCTTCTCTGGGAAACCTGTTCCAGTGCCTCAGCACCCTCTCTGTGAAGAATTTTTCTCTTATATCTAATCCAAATCTACCCTCTTCCCATTGAAACCCGTTGCTCCATGTCCTGTCACTACAGGCCCTTGTAAAAAGTCTCCCCCCAGCTTCCTTGTAGCCCCTTCAGGTACTGGAAGGCTGCAATAAGGTCTCCCCGGAGCCTTCTCTTCTCCAGGCTGAACAAGCCCAACTCTCTCAGCCTGTCCCCATAGCAGAGGTGCTCCAGCCCGCTGAGCATCTTTGTGCCTTCCTCAGGACTCAGTCCAACAGGTCAATATCCTTCTGTTGAGGGCACCAGAGTTGGACGTAGTTCACCAGGTGGGGTCTCACGAGAGCAGAGGAGGAGAATCCCCTCCCTCGATCTGATGGCCGCGCTTGTCCTGACACAGCCCAGGATACGGTTGGCTTTCTGGGCTGCCAGCGCACACTGCCGGCTCATGTTCAAGTTTTCATGTCCCAGTGCTCAATGAATCTCAACACTAGATTCCTCTACAGTCTCCTTTCTTAGCTGATTTTCATTTTCATAATGGCACTTTGCCTTGTATTTAATATCAATTGTAAGTGCTTTGGCAACTTTATACTGAATGCCATTCTGTAATCTCTTGCAAGTCTAAAAAAACTTGGAGAAAATAAGCATTTTCAAATGCATGTAAGATGTGTTCTTCTTTTCCCAAAGTTTATTCATGATGTTTATACAAGTTTTACTAAATGTGCAGAGTAGCTTACAATGCAACACATATGTTTAAACTGGTAAATCAATAACAATTTGGGGAAGGGGAGGTGAGGGTGGGAGACCTGCATTCTTTTCCACTGTAAATATGACAAAGCAAACGTATATCTGTTGGTGAGGTAGAAAAACAACCTTGACAATTACAAATGCTTCATCTCCTCGCTGATTCCTGCCCTTTTTCGATTTTTCGAAGTCCTTGTCAGAGGATCAGGGAAGCCAGAGCAGACTCTTGCTGAGCTCACACAGCTATGATATGTTGGAAGTGCTGACCAAACAACCCTCAGGTGCATAGCTACGGTCAGGGAAATTGTGATTATTGTTTTGAGGACTTGCCATGGGGAACCTAACCATGGATTCTTAATGTGTAGCAGATGGGACCATGGCTCTTACTTCTTTGCAGAGAAGTATTTAGAAGCACTCTGAGAATAAGTAGATAGCCTGCGGATCAGTGCTAACATGAATTTTATGCAAATTAAAACTATTTACCACTACCAGGGAGAACACGAATGGAAATGCAATGAGTTTTTAGAACCATGCCCAACAGTTTTCTGCATGTTCTATAAAATGTGAATTTAACCTTGTGAGTTTTTCTTCTTTAATATATTGCTTATGTAAGGACTGGGAATAGTGGTTCAGGCACTGAGTGGAGGGATGAGGGATTCTTCTCAACTGCCCTTAGATTCTGTCTACACCTGAGACACCAGTTTTCAATCCTCTCATCTTGCTCCACAGTCAGTGGAGAGAAGCAAGCAGTTATATAAATCATAATGATTCATTTGGTGCTTCTCTGAGGTGGATTGGTCTCTACATATGCCTATTTCTCTCAGTTGTCCGTGAGGAGAGCCCAGACAGCTAGGCAGATGTAAATGCCTTAATCTGGAGTAAATTCTCACCCCATAGTCCTCTCTCTGCTGTCACAGGTGGAGCTGAAAGAAGGAATTTAACTACCAGTTCCTCTTCTAGCTCCTCTGATGAGTGTGTGGAAGGGGTTTATGACAGTGATGTTTGCAAATAGGCTCTGGAAATAGTATGAAAGACATGAATTTTCTTAAGTCAGGACACTACCAACAAGCAGTAATTACTCCTGACCAAAAGTTATGGAGGTAGGCACCAAACCAACACAGCACTTAAGCACATGCTTAACTTTAAATGTGCAATTATCAGTACTGACAAGTTAAGCACTTGCTTAAGTGCTCTGCTGGATCTAAGCCCTCTTTTTTAACCAACATCCACCATCCCCATGCCAATAGAGCTCTGATGGGAATGAATTACTCAGTTGGGATGTTCTGCAAAGGAAGAGCATGTCTTCTGTGACTGAAACATAGCTACTCTTTAGAATTTAGTGAGAAATCTTATTTTTAAATAATAGGAGGAAGAAAAAATATCAGGGAAAAGTTTCCTTTTCGGCTCTGTTCTGTAAAGCCATGAGTCAATATTTTTTGTTAAAACAAGCTGTGTTTCTTTGTTCCTTCCCTCTTTAACTTGTAAAACCTAAAGTAGTTTTATAAGGAAAATCTACAATTTTACTTGGCATGCAGAATGCTAAAAAGTGCTAAATTGGCAATGAAAGGATATATTTGTACTTGTCAACTTCACTGATTGAATAATGGAATTTAGAGTAACAAGTCATAAAAATTGTTCTGATAAAGAAATCACCTGACAAAAAGGTTTTGCCTAAAGGAAAAATGACTTCTGGCGGACACAACACACGCAAAACTTTTATATATATATAT